>NC_056763.1:2520000-2562500 GCF_018687715.1 Carya illinoinensis
CAAACTCGCGGCTCTAGAGTGAAGAATGGCCTTTTATATGATCCCACGGCGGAAAACCTAAAATCTGTCAAAATACGATATTCGCTCGAGCGGGGTGTCGAGCGCGCATCGAGCGTTCGACTCTGCCTGATTTCGCTCGAGCGTCCTATCGAGCGCACATCGAGCGTTCGACTGTGCCTGATTTCGCTCGAGCGGCCAATGTCTCCGCTCGAGCGATCTTCATTTTTCAGCAACCTGCTCGAGCTCCCTGTCGAGCGGCAGTCGAGCGTTTGAATCTGCCTGAATTCGCTCGAGCGGCCAAAAGCCTCCGCTCGAGCGAACTTGTAAAATCTGCAATATGAAATTTTGCAAGCCATCAATTTCCCTGTTAGCTTATTCCACTTGGCCATTGGTTTATGGGTGATAAGGAGTGGACACCTTATGCTGGATCCCATACTTTTCAAAAAGTGATTCTAGTTATCTGTTACAGAAATGTGTTCCATTATCACTGATAATGGACCGGGGCATACCAAATCTGGACACTATGTTGCCTTTTAAGAATTTGAGCACCACTTGGTGATCATTCTTTTTATAAGGAATGGCTTCCCCCCATTTGGAGACATAGTCAACAGCCACCAAGATATAAATATAACCAAAAGAAGGGGGAAAGGGGCCCATGAAGTCTAGACCCCAGGAGTCAAAGATTTCCAAAACTAGAATAGCGTGCAGGGGCATCATGTTTCTCCTAGTTATTCTTCCTAGTTTTTGACATGGCTCGCATTTTTTGCAAAATTCTAAGGCATCTTTAAATAAATGAGGCCAATACAAACCAAATTGTAGGATTTTAGCCACTGTTTTCTTTGTAGAAAAGTGGCCCCCACAAGCCCCATCGTGACAAGCAGATAGGACATCAACAATCTCATTGTCAGGGACACACTTACGGATTATTTGACCAGAGTAGTATTTGAACAGCTAAGGGTCGTCATAGAAGAAATATTTTACCTCAGCTTTGAACCTTTTTAGATCCTGAGGGTTCTAGTGTGGAGGTGTTTTCCCTGTCACCAAGAAATTAACAATGTCAGCATACCATGGTACACTCTCAATTAAAAATATTTGCTCATCAGGAAAAGATTCAGAGATTGGCAAAGAAGAATTAGTTTTAGTGACAGTTAATTTGGACAGGTGGTCAACCACCACATTCTCCACTCCCTTGGTGTTGTGAATTGTGATATTGAACTCCTGTAAAAGCAACACCCACCTAATCAACCGTGGTTTAACATCTTTTTTTGCAAACAAATATTTCAGAGCAGCATGGTCTGTAAAAACAACTACAGGTGACCCTATGATATAAGTTCTAAATTTCTCTAGAGCAAAAACAATGGCCAACAGCTCCTTTTCTGTCGTGGAGTAATTCTTTTGAGCTCCAGTCAGGGTCTTGCTAGCATAAGGTAATTTATCTCTACGCTGACCTAAAACAGCCCCTATGGTAAAGTCGCTGGCATCACACATAATTTCAAAAGGGATGGACCAGTCTGAGGGTTGCATGATAGGGGATGTAGTGAGTATGTGTTTGAGCCGGTCAAAAGCTTCTTGATGTTCTGATTTCCACTCAAATTCAGTGTTATGCATAAGCAATTTACACAACGGCTTAGAAATGGAACTAAACCCTTGTATAAACCTTCTATAAAATCCAGCATGACCTAAAAATGACCTAATATCTTTCACAGTTTTTAGGGTGGGTAACTTAGAAATCAGGTCTATTTTTGATTTATCAACTTCAATACCCTTCGAAGACACTATATGTCCTAATACAATACCCTGCTGAGCCATAAAATGGCACTTCTCCCAGTTGAGCAACAAGTTTTTCTCTTAACACCTGGCCAAGACATCTTGCAAGTTAGTCAAGCATTTTTCAAAACTATCCCCAAAAACAGAGAAATCATCCATGAAAACTTCTAAGCCATTCTCTATTAAATCACTGAAAATGCTAAGCATACACCTTTGAAAAGTTGTTGGAGCGTTACACAACCCAAAAGGCATTCTTCTAAATGTGAAAGTCCCAAATGGACAGGTGAAAGTGCTTTTTTCTTGGTCCTCTGGTGCTATTTCAATTTGATAATAGCCTGAGACCCATCCAAAAAACAGAAAAATGCATGCCCAGCTACCCTTTCCAAGACTTGGTTAAGAAATGGCAAAGGAAAATGGTATTTCCTAGTGGAAGCATTGAGCGTCCTATAGTCAATACACATTCTCCAACTTGTAGTTACCTTGGTAGGCACTAGTTCATTTTTTGCATTTTTAATTACAGTTAGCCCAGATTTTTTTGGGACCACTTGAATGGGGCTAACCCATCTACTGTCAGAAATTGGGTAGATAATACCCACATCCAAGAGTTTAAGGATCTCCTTCTTAACTATTTCTTTCATTGAAGGATTAAGCCTTCTTTGCATTTCTCTAGAAGGCTTAGAATCCTCCTCCAAGTAAATCTTATGAGTGCAAATGAAGGGATTTATGCCCTTAATGTCAGCCAAGGTCCAGCCTATGGCATTCTTATGTTTTATAAGGACCTATAATAGCTCTTCTTATTGTCTATTGGTTAGGCAAGAAGAAATAACTATGGGTAAAGTGCTATTAGGTCATAGAAAAGCTTACTTGAGTTCTGTGGGTAGGGGCTTAAGATCCAATGCTGGGATCTGCTCCTTTGATGGCTTTACTATTACTATAACTGGAGGTAGTTGTTCATCCTTTAGCTTCCACTGCATCTCAGTTTGAGCACCTACACATGAAACAGAAGAGGTGTCATTAGAAGTGTCATTTGAGTCTAGGTTACCCTCTAAATCAAGCACTGAGTCAGTAAGTTGGTAAGACAGCAGAGAAGTTTATGAGATGATGCTTTCTAGCAAATTTACTTCCTGCACTTCTTCTACTTCTTGTGGCTGCCTGCACAAACTGAAAATATTCAATTCTAATGTCATATTCCTAAAAATTAATTTAAGCACACCACTTCTGCAATTAATTAGAGCATTGGAAGCGGCCAGAAATGGCCTTCCCAAAATTATAGGTGCTTGAAACAAGGAGTTTGTTGAAAGTTTCATGTCTAGAACAACAAAGTCTGCTGGGTAATAAAACTTATCAACCTGAACTACGACATCTTCCAGCACCCATCTAGGCATTTTTATCGACCTGTCAGCTAGCTATAGGGTAATGGAAGTAGACTTTAACTCCCCTAAGCCCAATTTTTCATAAACACAGTAGGGTAACAGATTTACACTAGACCCCAAATCAAGTAAAGCATGCCCAATTTTTGAATTTCCAATCGTACAAGCAATAGTGGGTGTACCTGGGTCCTTATACTTGGGAGGAGTGTTGCTTTGTATGATTGCACTGACTTGTTCAGTGAGAAATGTGATACCCCGTTTTTACGTGTATTTTCACTGAAGGAGTATTTTAATTTAATTAATATATTGGTTCTTTTATTTTAATTTATTGTATTTTAATAGGTTTTATTTTAGTTTGATGTGGTGTTTAATTTATTTTAGTCGTTTTATGATTTTTAAAATTGTTTTCGTCGGATCAGTTTTTGGACTCCGGAGGTGAGGATTGGACCTTATTTCTTTTCTCCATCTTTTCTTTTCTCTTTTTCGTTTTCCCTTTTCTTTTTTTCCTTTCTCTTTTCTTTCTTTCTTCTTTCTTTCTTTTCTTTCTTCTTCTTTTTCCTCTTCTCTCCCGCACGAGTTGCTCTCTTTCTCTTTCTCTCTGTCACCGTCCGGCTTGTGCAGCCCAGACCACTGCCATCTAGCCGACGTGGCCGAAACCGCCCCCACCGGTCGACTCCCCTCCGGCCGGCGCACCTCCCCACCAAAAATCAGCCCCTCCCATGCCGCTGTTAACCACCTAGAGCCCATCTAAGCCACACAACTTTTGGCCTTTTCCGGCGCCGTCGCTCCACCTCCGACCACCATCTTTTCACCACTTCATCCCCTACCTCTTGCCGTCCTAAGCCACCCATTTCTGGCCCCGATCCGTTGCCGGAGCAGCTCCCACGAGCTCAACTCTGATTTGCTCTTTTTCCGCTTCCACCGCCACCTACGGCCAAAACTCACTTCCATTAGCTTGATAAAAATCTCTAGGCCATTCCCTATCAATTTCAAGTCTTGGTTTGTCCCCGTTCGAAAGTGGGTATTTTACAACCCACGGCCACAATGTAAAATACACTATTACGTTACTTTTTCTCTGCCGTTTGCAACGTCGTGATCCTTTAAAAAATACATTATAGCGCTGTAAGTATTTTCCAAACTCTATTTTAGATTTAAATATATTTTTGCTCTTACAATAAATTATTTGACTGGTTGGTTGATTCCGGACTGAGTCCGAGGAGTTCGGGGGTCGGATGGATTGAGGACGGAGTTGCTTGGTTTTGTTGATTTTGGGATTGGTTGGATGGTTTGTATCTTGAGGTGTGCATTGCATGATGCATTCATGTGCATTTTATTAAATTGAGAAAATTGGTGTTATTTGTGTAATTAGATTTTCGGGTGCGTGTGTATCACGACCCCAAGCAGAGATGGGGTATTATCTCGGTGGAGCTCCTTTGGTCACTCTGGAGCGTAATATACTGAGTGACATCCTCTGGGTTGTCGCTGGGCGACAATGGGAGCGGGTGGGATGGTAATGCTCTCTTATCAACTCCGTGGCCCTTCGCTGGCGAGGGCTAGAGGATGCTTGGCTACGTATGTGCGGGGCGCGGAACTGGGCATCGCTCGTTACGAAGTCACACGCATGGTTGTTACTCGTGGTGTGACGATGGGAGCCAGGGTGTGTGGATGACTCCTAGGGGAGGTCATGGTGCATTCGGATTAATTGGTTATTGAATTGAGTTGGTTTCGGGCCAAATGAGACTTTTGGCATGAGTTGGAAAGTAATACGTTTTTGGGGCCAAATGGGATTTTTGGCGTGCGTGGGAAAAATGTGATTTTATAGAATATGTGCATTTGGCGTTCTTTCATGCATATTGTTGAGCTTAATATGTTTTTATCTTGTGGCATTTGGATCTTACTTACCTGCGGCACTATTTTTTGTACCGTAGATTTTGATGCAGAGGTCGAGGAGGAGGAGGAGGCTGAGCCCGAGGAGGCGGCTCCGCCGGAGTATTGATTTGGAGTTTATGCCTTGTAGTTTGGTTTGAAACGATATTTGTGGCTTGTAATATTTTATTATGTATGTTTTGAACGGGTTTGTATTAAACATAGAAAAAATTTTGGTACTTTGCTATGAGACTTTTGTTATCCGCTACATGTTTTTATTTGCACACTTGTTGCATGTTCACACACTTGGCACTTGGCGATAGGGTGGTGACCTGTGTTGTCATCATCCCGACGTCTCAATTTCCACGTGTCCGTACGTGGGATTTGAAGGCGTCACAAGAAAGGCTTTCTTTTTTAGATTCAATTTCCTCTTAACAATGCACAAGTCTTTAAGAAATTTTGCATAAGTGGGAATTTGTTGAATAGCATCCAACAAGGGTATATTGATTCTCACTTGTTTAAAAACTTCAAAAATTTTAGCATGATACTTACCTTTGTGCACAGGGGTCAACCTTGTAGGAAAAGGTGTAGGTGTTTGAAAATTGTTCACCTCAGTTTCAACATGTTCAGGGGTAGAATCCTTACCAATGGTGGCTGAGTTAGGAGTGGGATTTACCAAGATTTTCCCACTTCTCAAAGTTGTTACAGCTTTTAGTGTTGGAAGTCTCCAATGTCTCTGACACTTGATGAATTTGCCCCTGCAAGTTAGGTTGAGGTTGAGTAGGGAATTTTCCCTTCTCTTGAGTTTGCAAAGTCGTGGTCAACCTCGTCAAGGATCCTCTAATCTCATTGATGGCTTGTGAAGTCTGGTTGTTCATGGTGGTTTGCCCTTGCATGAATTGTTGAAGGTTTGCTGCCATTTGATGCATAGTTTCCTCAAGATTCCTCCTCTGCCCATAAGGTGCTGCAGTAGGATACTGAGTTGATCCTGATGTAGCTGACTGTTGATTTCCTGTGTATTGAGAAGGGCCTGGTGCATGATTGGAGGGTTGGGTTGACTGCTCATTCCTCCAACTTAAATTTGGGTGGTTTATCCAGCTGGGGTTGTATGTGTTAGAGAATGGACCTGAAAAAGGTTTAGAAATCATGTTAACAGCTCCAGATTGGTCCAATAACACTTCTTTAAAAGCTGGGATAGTGGGACAATCATTAGTAGGGTGTCCTATGTCCTCGCATATGTTGCATTTTTCAGACACTCTTTGAACAACCTAAGCCTCACTTACTTTGTTTGTGTCTATGGTTTCTAATTTCTTAATAAGCATAGACACTCTAGCATGCAAGTCATCCACTCCCCTCAAGTTGTATTTCCCCACTCCAGTTATCTTTAAGGGTTCAGTTCTATGATATTCATCTGAAACATCCCATGACTGAGCATTTTCAGATAAATAATCAAAGTATTCAAAAGCCTCCTCTGGTTCTTTATTGAAAAACTCTCCATTACACATTGTCTCTACAAATTGTCTCATCTTGGGTTGTAAACCCTCATAGAAAAAACTTATTATCCTCCAATTTTCATACCCATGATGAGGACAAGCATTGAGTAAATCCTTGAACTTCTCCCAGCTCTGATAAAAGGTTTCAGTTTCTTTTTGGGCAAAGTTCATAATCTATCTCTTCAGTGCATTATTTCTGTGCATAGGAATTTTTTTTTTTAAAAAACTCAGTTTGCATTTCTTGCCATGTTCCTATGGACCTAGGCCTCAAAGAATTCAGCCAAGTCTTGGCTTTGTCTTTTAATGAAAAGGGGAATAACTTGAGTCTGATAACTTCTTCAGTGCAAGTCTGATCCATAAAAGTTGAACTTCGTCAAATTCTTTGATGTGCAAATAAGGATTTTCTAATTCCATTCCATGAAAATGATGTATCAAAAGGATCATCCCGAGCTTAAAATTAAAATTATTTGCATTTAGGGGTTGAATGATGCATGAGGGTGAACTAGCCCTAACAGGTTGCAAATAATTTCACAGTTTCAAACGGAAGATTTTGTCTGAAATTATGAAAATGGGTTATTGTGCCATAAAATCCTAAATAATCAACTGAGTCTAGTGGTGCAAACCATAACGTATTCTGACACTTCTAACTATCTCAAATAATTAAAATCGCATTTATGGCATCATAGAGAGTGATAACACTAACTATGTTGACAGAATAAAACCTGTGTGATTGGTCGATTCGTAAAAATTTATAGAGTTTTCATGAGTTGTGAATTTCTAAAGGGCTGTTACACTTTTCCTTGGTTTAACAACTAAATAAAATGGATAAGTCCCTCTTTTGACATATACTCATATTTGCACTACATTCCACATGTTCCATGACCTCAACAAATCATTTATCAGTTCACTTTCTAGCATTTAAAATTCAAGAATAGGAAATTTAATCTGCTTTGAACTCATTACAAGCACTCCCCCAAGGTGGACAAACATATGTCTAAGGCATGCAAACTGAAAAATAATTTCTCTTCCACCTCCCAACTAGATCGTAGCATTGTCCTCAATGATTCAAGAGAAATGAAAGAATTTACACAAAAAGAGCAGTTCAAGAGCAAAACAGCTATAAGAAGAACCAAATAGAAAAGAAAAATTGAAGGAAAGAGGAAAAGGAATTACCTGGGCAGCTTTGAAAGGAATGAAGCCAAAATAAAAATAAAAATCGAAGGACAAAAGAAAACAATGAAAAGAAATGGATAGATCAAGAAACATTAATTATGATCAAGCAAATGTAGAGTAGATTCCTCAGGCGCAACGTTAGAAATAAAAGGCTTGAGCCTTTGACCATTAACCTTAAAATCATTTCCATTTTGAGGATTGACAACCTCAATAGCACCATGAGGGAAAACAGTTTCAACCAAATAGGGGCCACTGCATCGAGATCTTAACTTGCTGGGGAACAAATGAAGTCAAGAATTAGAGTAAAACCTGTTGATTAGGTTCAAATGATTTTCTTTGAATATGCTTATCATGGAAAGACTTCATGCGTTCCTTGGACAGCTTAGAATTATCATAAGCATCCCTCCTAAGTTCCTATAGGTCCAAAAGATGTAATTTCCTAAAGATTTAGCTTGACCAAGATCAAAATTAAACCTTTTGATGGCCCAAAATGCACGGTGTTCAATCTCAACAGGGAGGTGACAAGCCTTACCATAGATTAACCAATAAGGAGACATACCCAAAATAGTTTTATATGCAATCCTATATGCCCATATTGCATCGGTTAATTTCAAAGACCAATCCTTTTGGTTAGGACTCACAGTTTTTTCCAAAATGGTCTTAATTTACCTATTACCAAGTTCAACTTGGCCATTCGTCTAAGGGTGATATAGGGTAGAAATTTTATGGTGAATGCCATACTTATGAAAGAGGGCAGCAAAGGGCTCGTTGCAAAAATGGGTGCCATTATCACTTATGATGGCCTTAGGCATGCCAAATCTAGCAAAAATATTTTCCTTCAAAAATTTAAGCACCACCCTATGGTCATTTGTTTTAAACGGCATGGCTTCAACCCATTTTGAAACATAATCAATGACCACTAAGATGTACAAATAACCAAAAGAGGAAGGAAATGCCATAAAATCAATTCCCCAACAATCAAAAATCTCAATGATTAAAATGGGTTGTAAAGGCATCATGTTCCTTTTAGTGACAACACCTAATTTCTGACATGATTATATGCATCTTTAAACATATGAGGCCAATAAAAACCACTTTGTAAAGTTTTTGCAATCGTTTTATGTGCAGAAAAATGACCCCCGCATGCCTCACTATGGCAAAAAGAAAGGATAGCTTGTATTTCATAGTCAGGTACACATTTTCTAATGATTTGATCAGAGCAATATTTAAACAAATAAGGATCATCATAAAAGAACGATCTCACCTCATGCATGAATTTTCGTATATCTTGAGCACTCCAATAAGGTAGGGCTTGTTCTGTCACCAAGAAATTAACTATATCAACAAACCAAGGCAAATTTTCAACTAACATAAGCTGTTCATCAAGAAAAGAATCAAGAATAGGTGTCGGTTGTTGAGTTTCAGCAATTGTGAGCCTAGAAAAATGGTCAGCTACCACATTCTCCACCCCTTTTGTGTCCTTGATGGTAATGTTGAACTCTTGGAGTAAAAGTATCCATCTAATCAACCTTAGTTTTGCATCTTTCTTTGTCAATAAATACTTGAGAGCTGCTAGGTCAGTAAAGATAACTATGGGAGAACGAAGAATATAGGCATGAAACTTCTCCAAAGCAAATGCCATAGCAAGTAATTCATTTTCAGTAGTAGAATAATTTTTTGGAGCGGAATTTATAGGTTTGCTTGTATAGTAAAAGACATAAGGAAGTTTGTCCCGACGCTATCCAAGAACAGCTCCTATGGCAAAATCGCTTGCATCACACATGATTTCAAAAGAAAGTGACCAATCAGGAGGTTGAAGAATATGAGTAGTGGTTAGCAAAGTTTTAAGCCGACAAAAAGCTTCTTGACACTCGGGTGTCCAATCAAAATTTATATCATTCATCAATAATTTACAGAGAGGCTTAGAAGTAGAGCTAAATTCCTTAATAAACCTCCTATAAAAACCCACATGCCCAAGAAAAGATCTAATATCTTTTATTGACTTAGGTGTAGGAAGTTTAGAAATCAACTCAATTTTTGCTCTATCTACTTCAATTCCTCTAGATGAAACAATATGCCCGAGAACAATGCCCTGTTGTACCATGAAATGACACTTTTCCCAATCGAGCAACAATTGCTTCTCTTCACACCTAGCCAAAACAGCTTGTAATTTGGTTAACCAACTCTCAAATGAATCACCAAATACAGAAAAATCATCCACAAACACTTCTAGGATGTTCTCAATCATGTCACTAAAAATGTTAAGCATGCATCTTTGAAAAGTTGATGGTGCATTGCATAAACCAAAAGGAATTCTCCTAAAGGCAAAGGTACCACAAGGACAAATAAAGGTGGTCTTTTCTTGATCCTCTATTGCTGTTTCTAATTGATAATAACTAGAGAACCCATCTAAGAAATAATAAAAAACACGTCCAGCAACTTTTTCTAACACTTGATCAAGAAAGGGCAAAGGAAAATGATCTTTCCTAGTGGTGGCATTCAACTTCCTATAATCTAAACACATGCGCCAACCAGTAGGAATTCTAGTAGGAATCGATTCATTTTGCTCATTTTTAACAATGGTAAGCCCAGATTGTTTTGGAACTACAAGAATCGGACTTACCCACTTGCTATCCAAGATGGGGTAAATAATATTCACATTAAGCAATTTTAGCACCCCATTTTTAACCATTTCCTTCATTGTGAGAATCAATCTTCTTTTCATTTCCCTAGAAGGCCATGCATCATCTTCTAAATAAATCCTATGGGTACACTTAAAGGGACTTATACCTTTTATATCAGCTATTGTCCACCCCCTGGACTTTTTATGCTTCCTAAGGACATCTAGCAATTTATCTTCTTGTTCACTAGTTAAGTGAGAAGAAATTGCCATAGAGAAGGTGCCTTGTGGTCCTAAGAAAGCGTGCTTAAACTCCAATGGAAGAGGTTTGAGGTCCAAAGTTGGGGATTGCTCCTCCGAAGTTTTGAGAATTGATGTCGAGGGTGGAAGTTGCTTAAATTTTGGCCTCCATGGTGGTGTAACTTGCTGACCTATCGAGGAAACAAGATATGAGTCATTAACATTATCAAATATTTTCAAATCTTCTTCAAATTCCTCTAAAGAATCAATAAATTGAAATTAAGGTGAAAAATTTTCATCAATGAAATTTTCCAGCAAATTCACTTCATGAACTTCCTCAACTTCTTGCGGTTGCCTGCAAAGATTGAAAATATTTAGCTCCAAAGTCATATTTCCAAAACTCAACTTTAAAATGCCACTTCTACAATTTATGAGAGCATTAGATGTAGCCAAGAAGGGTCTTCCTAAGATAACAGGTGCTTGGAAGGTAGAATGAGTAGTCAATTGCATGTTAGGTACCACAAAGTTTACCGAATAGTAGAATTTGTCCACTTGAACTAAAACATCTTCCACAACACCTCTAAGAATCTTAATAGACCTATCGGCCAGCTGCAATGTGATAAAAGTAGATTTTAAGTCACCCAACCCAAGCTGAACATAAACATTATAAGGTAATAAGTTCACACTTGAACCTAAGTCTAACAATGCTTGGCCTATTTTTGAGCTCCCTATAATGCAAGCTATGGTAGGGGATCTTGGGTCTTTATATTTGGGAGAGGTGTTGGTCTGGATAATGGCACTAACCTGCTCAGTAAGAAAAGCTTTCTTTTGCACATTCAATTTTCCTTTTACGATGCATAAGTCCTTCAAGAATTTAGCATAGGTAGGAACATGTTGAATAGCATCTAACAATGGTATATTAATCCTAACTTGCTTAAAAATCTCAAGAATTTCAGCTTGATGCTTGTCTTTGTGCAAAGGGGCTAGCCTTTGAGGAAAAGGTGTGAATGTAGCGCTTGGAACATTTCAAATTCTAAAGGGTCTTGTGCCTCATTTTCAGAAGGAGGTTTAGAAGTATTACCATTCTTTTCTACCCCTTGATTTGGAATGCCAATCACCTTATCACTTCTCAAGGTTGTAATAGCCTTGACTTGCTTGACATTGGAGTCTCCAGCCACACTTTGAAATTGCTAGTTTTGGCCTTGTGGGTTAGGCTGAGATTGTGTAGGGAACTTCCCTTTCTCTTGAGCACTCAAGGTTGTGGTCAACCTTGTGACTGAATCTCGGATATCAGCAATGGCTTGTGAATTTTGATTGTTGATGGCAGCTTGGCTTTGCATGAATTACTGAAAATTGGTGGACAACTGCTGGAAATTGTCTTCAAGGTTCTTTTCTTTTGAGCTGGGACTGTGTGGTTGGCATATTGAGATGGTCCTGAACCTCCTGGGGTTGTGTAGGGTGCAAATTGTGAAGGACAAGCTATGTTGGGTGCAGGTATAGCAGCTTGTTCACACCCTCTAACTGAAATTAGGGTGATTTCTCCAACTCGAATTGTACGTGTTGGAATAAGGACTTGAAAAAGGTTTGTCAACCATATTAACAACATTAGATTGATCCAAACGAACTTCTTTAATGGTTGGAATGGTTGGGCAATCATTAGTTGAATGCCCTTGGCCCTCACAAATGTTACAGCTCAAGGTAATCTGAGGTATAGCTTGTACCTCATTCACTTTCTTCAGTTCTATGATTTCTAATTTCTTAGAAATCATAGCCAACCTAGCATTCAAATCATCTACTTTCCTCAAATTATATTTCCCACCCCTTAAAACTATCCTTGAACTTTTAGACCTATCATGAACATCATATGTATACCATGATTGTGCATTTTCAACTAGATAATCAAAATACTCAAAAGCTTCCTCTATTAAAAAATTCTCTATTACACATGGTGTGATGCCCCTAGATTCTGCTTGAAATTGAACGGACATCTGAAGCCTCAGGACATGCAACACAAGGTTACCTACCCCTGTTCATGACATATAAGATGAAATATTACTGTCATGCATCTAACATTATGCAATATTCGCAGTAGATAAATTTTTTTTTAGCAATACTATGCACCAAACTTATAATATCCTAAATAGTTAAATTGTGATCTAGTACGAGGCTCAGAAGACTATAATCTCAAAAACATGGAAGACCAGACTCCATATTTACATTACTAAAATACACTATTAAGTTCGTTCAGTAACTCGTGTAATTCAACTAACGATGCCAGAATATTGTTCAAAAGCTAACTATGGAAGTTGTAAGCTTTGTGTCGTGTCTACGGCATCTAGTCAACCTCCTCTAGTCTATCAATGTCTGCTCCCTACTCTGATCCTGACACAGTCAACCATTTGGGGGGAATGGTAGTTGGGACTACCACAGTGAGGTAAGTTAACAGAAAACTCCCACACAGGTTAATGATGCATGCATGACAGTAAAAGTATGAATGCATAATTAAAGTTGTAAGTAAGCATAACATAACTTGACATATAGCATGGCATAACTGACATAACCTGAACTAAAACATGAACCGAACTTGACCTGACATGACAGGAACTTGAACTTAAAACATAACATAGACTAGCAACATAACAAGAACGTGAACTTGAAACATAACATGGACTTGAAATATAGCATGAACATGAACATAACATGACATGAACGTGAACTCGAAACATAATGTGAACACGAACATAACACAACATGAACGTGAGCTTGAACATAACATAAACATGAACGTAACATGATATGAATAGGAACTTGAAACTGAAACTTAGCTTGACGTGAACATAAACTTGAACATAACGTAATGTGAAACATGACTTGAACGTGGAATACTTGAACTTGGAATCTTGTTCAATAGACTTAATTAATAAAGTGACCATACGGGTGCTACACGGGTCCCCTTGAGCCGTGTGTCCTTGCCGATTATTGCATCACAACACAAGTATCTACACCAGCTGCGAGTGCGTTAATATGTACTCCACAGTTGTTGTGGCCTCACATATTCTACGTGTCACAATTGCTGTGTCTCACGCAGTGTATGCTCCAAAGTTGTTGTGGCCCCATACTTGATGCACCACAATTGTTGTGGTCCCATAAATTGTTTGTGCCACACTTGTTGTGAACACACATAAAATAAAATATGGGTCCATCGGCATTAGTGCTTGGCGCGCTTCGATGACCAGCTAGTTAGGCTCCATTCGCAACCTGTTGACTGTACTTCATCAACCCAGGGAATTTCACAGCTATTTAGATATTCCAACGTGAACAAACGAGTTCCACTAGGATATTATCCCATCCTAGCACTTAGGGACGTGATTGACAAGAATAACTTAAGATGAACATGATCTGAAACTTGATTTAACATAAACTTGATTTGACTTTTTGACTTAACATGAACTTGGACTTGAATTCTGACAATCAAAATGATTTTGCCAATCGTTTCGTCAGGAATAGTGAACAATCAGAATGATTCCGCCCAACATATTCCCTTAGAGATACTCAGACAATCAGAATGATTCCATAATGAGTATTTTAAATAAGGTACCCTAACAATCAGAATGATTACGCCAGGAGTATCTGCATAACTAAACTTGAACTTAACTCGAAAGACATGACTTACTTGAGATGGAAACATCTTGTAACATGACCTAACATGTAACAGATATCATACTTAACATAACATACTTGCAATAGTGAATATTATTTGATATGACAAACATGTAACATATGGCATACTTTAAACATATAGCAATACGTCACAGAATAGATTGTGTAACAGATAAATATTCATGACAGAATAAATCATGCATAACAGATAAACATGTAATGATGTGCCATGGCATGTCATATATGATAACATGTATACATAAATTATAGTTCCCTTACCCATCATACATAATAGTAAACTAATTATAAGTTAGAAGCTAACTTACCTCAATCGTCGCGTTCTACAAAAATAAAATGCGAAACATGAGGAACTGTAAGAGGGCATTCTAAAAGTTAAAAATTTAATTACTAACAATTAGAAACATGAAAACAAGCTAACTTAGAGTAAAATTACCGTTTAACCCTCTACATGTGGAAAAATGACCATTTTACCCCTAACTTGAAGATTTCACATCCTAACTCCAAAAATTTTCAAAATTCACATTCCTTATGTAAATCTTGTCCCAAACTCAAATATCAACTCATAAAAATTTAAAACAAATCACAACTATGGAAAACACACTATGTCGGGAACATCTATAGGCCATTTCTCTTGGTTTTTGTTGCAATTCCTTCTAACTTCAAAACTTATGCTTAAACCAAAATTTTGCAACAAAGATCTTCCTATCCTAAGTTTAAAACCATTCTTAAAACATCGATTTAGAAAAAGCTAATAATCAACACCAAACGTTTGTAAAAAGATCCAAACCCTTGAATCACAAGCTTTGACTCTAAATGAAAAAATCTTCAAGAATTCCAAAAAATCAAATGACCGTGGAATGATACTAATAATATATCTACGAAAACTATACTGAAGGAAGAACAACGTTTATGAAGGATTCATCGTGTGAAAATACTTATAAAGGGTCTAAAAGCTCCATGTAAAAAGACCTAGAAATCTGCCCGAGAGAGCTCTTTTGGGTTTCTCTCTAACAACGGGGTGATGAAGTGATTAAAGAGAAAGAAGTGTGTCTTGAACAACTCTATACTTCTGGAGTGGGAAGATATGGGCTTGAATGACCCTTGATTGGAGATGGCTTGATCAGCTTATAATTTTGTCTTCTGAGCATAGAAGTTGTCAAAGTAATACAAGGGTAAATCCCAAGATCGAATTCACAGGGACAATGGGAATTAAGCAAACTTTTTATAATCACAAGATAAAATATTGACGTTAATTGTGACAAGAAATTTCGAAAAGAAGAAAGTCTTGAACTAAAATGGGGACTATTTACTAAGGAAGTGTGGACTAAATTAAGAGTATGATTAGTGGCTGCTTTGAAAGTTCAAGTGCGAATTAAACTGAAAATAAAAATAAAACTATGATTCTAAAATTACCAAAACTAAGAGGCTTAGAAAAAGTGTGTAGCAAATGAATTAAACTTGTAAGAAACAATAAAATAAACACTTGAGATGCAATTTTCACCCACTAATTTGGAGATGAATTTACTTCTCTTTTCATCTTCTCTCAACCATGCTCCCATTCCTAGAAGTCATGGTCGGATAATATAGCAATGAACCACAATTCTTAGCCTAATAAAACTACTTGACAGATTAAATAACAATTGTAAAATAGTGAAATAAAGTCATGAAAGTCTTGTTACTTGTTTAAGTATCAATGGTGCCTTGTGGGACCTACGACTTTGGGTTTTCAACGACCGACCTTGTGCGTGGTTTGCTCTCCTCTAAGAGTGGTTTGCTCTGCACTCACCACTGCTTTGTGCATTTTGTCCATCTTTTTTCAGTTTTTGTTTTCCGGTCTGTTCTGTTATCCTTGTGTAAATCGAGCTAGGTGATGAGGTTTTTTGGTCGGACACAACCTGGGGCTAGTGCTAGTGGAGTATGGCGGATGATGTTACGGCTGGTGGACGTACGACTAGCCTCCGTAGTGGAGGTTGTGTGGTCCATACACGAGCTGGGTACTTGTGCTGTTCTTGGGCTCCTGATGCTGACGCCTGGGGTTGGTGTGCTGTCGGGCTCTTGCCAATGCTTGGTTTTGTTGTTTGTTATTTGTTTTGTAAAGAAGTTTTATGTAGTTTTATTAGTGGTATTTTAGGAATAGGCTTTTGGACTCAGTGTCCAAAGCAGTGTTGTCCCTTACTCCACCTCCTTAGGAGGATGGAGGGGTTGGTCATTCTATTTTATACAGAGTGCTCTCTCTTCAGAGAGATTTAGAAGTTTAGACAATGTCCGTCACTTGGTGTGCGGGGATGCACCAGAGCAGATGCGTAGGTTGGCTTATAGTCGGGTTTTTCCTATATTGATAAGTCACATTTGTAACTTCGATATGATAAATGAATTCACATTTAAAAAAAAAAAAAGACATTGTGCCTTTACGTCTCCAACTAATCTGAACTAAGAACAAAAAACTTCAATCCTTTCTAGATGTAAACTGAAATATCATCCAACAAGTTAATCATTGAAATCACATAACACTGAAGAAAATCCACCCCAAAACAATCATAGGTTACTCATTGAATCCCAAGCCCAAAAATCTAGTCTATTATCTTTAAATTAGTAAAATGCTCTAAAATGATAAATTCTAACATTTCAAATTGTTGTATGAAAATAAATACAGAAGAATAAATAAAACAAGTTAGAAACAACTAAGAAAATAAAGCTGGGAAACGTAATGAAAATAAATCCAAACCAGCCAAGAGAATTGCCACCGACTCAGGTCTGTACCAAAAAAACCACTAAGAACGAAAGCAAAACAAGAGTCTAAGAGAAAGAAAATAGAGCCGATGCAGAAGATAAAACTGCAGAAAAAAATAAATAAAACAATCCACCGAATCAATACTGAAAAGGAACGAAAACTCCACAATACTGAAAAAATAAAAATGAAAACTTTGAGAGAGAGCTGCTTCCACCGACTCTCCTCCTAAACGAAAATGAAAAACAACAAAAGTAAAAAAAAAGGAAAAAAAAAAAAAAAAGACAAGCCGCCCAAGTCTGAAACGAAAAAAGAAAACGAAAAAAAAATGAAAAGAAATCCAAAAAATGAGCGAAAACATGAGTTCCCTTTTCAGCCAATAAGACAAGAAAAATAGATAAAATCCCAGTCCGTGCGATCTCGTCTGCGTCCCGCAACGTATTCCTTTCACGTGACGTGGCCACGTTCTCATTCCAGAGTTGAAGTGCTGCCTTTTTTTCTTTTCTCCCCATTAGATTGGTTTCCACCAAACCCATAATCAATTCCTCTATTTTCTCATAGTCCCCACTGTTTCTTTCCTTCCATAAATGCCCTACAATATATAAAAAATGATATTATAGTTTAATTATTTCAATGGCAAATATGAGACTTTGATGTGCTAAATATTAGCATCAATAATTTTTTCTTTCATTAAGTGTTAAAATTTGATGCATAATTAAGTGTTCATCCCTTCTTTGATGTAATAAATCACTCACTAAAACAACTTAATTATACATTTCTAACACTTCATCATGGCTATGTGACATAAAGTGGAGAATAGTGAGGGGCAAAGGACTGCCTGCAGAAGCTGTGGGGTATGGAGGTTGATGAGGTGGATTCTCCTTCACATCAAGGCATTATTGGGTGCAGTCAAGGGGACTAGATGGTCTGCCATGTGGGGGAGGAAAATTCTTCAAGAAACTTTGCCAAGGTGGCCAAATTCGTGGGCCTTGTTGGGCCTCAACCAAGTGGACTTCAATTTGGGGTTTGAAGGGGATTTGGTTAGGTTTTGATATGCTATCAAGCCCAAATTCAATTTTTCTTGCCCCAATCAAATTTCCAAGGTTTAAAAGGTTGAATAATGATATCATAATAGGAGTTTGAAAAATTAATAGCATGTGATAATGATTTAATCAAGTGATTAAACACAATGCTAGAAATTGGATCGATTAGGGTTTGGGGAAACCGTGTAGGGTTTCGGTTTCAACCAAGCTTTTAGGGTTTCAATTGGATTCCAACCATTTAGGGGTTTACTGGAGTTGAAACACTCTTTGATCTAGCTCAATTTGGTTGATCAGATGAAAAAAAGTTTTGCTTAGGTGGCATGATCTCACACCTTGATTTCCTTCACACATCCATCTAATGGTTCCTCTTTGTGCCAAGTGTCTAATACTATTCACTATGTGTGGCTAAGATCTTTCCAAGCATCCCAATAAAACTTCTCTAATCTAATTTGGATATTCCACACTGTGATTTTGAAAATACTGCACTTAGTATGCTTATTGAGGTTACTATTCACTCCAAAAAATGCATAATAAACTTAGTACTGAAAAATTATAAATATTCATATTAACATACAATGAAAATCGTTTGCCAAAAGTCAACCCCGAAGTACTCCTAAAAATAATTTCACAGTTTCGAACAGGCGTTTCGTCCAAAATTATGAAAATGAGTTATTGTGCCATAAAATCCTAAATAATTAACTGAATCTAGTAGCGCAAATCCTAACGTATTCTGACACTTCTAACTATCTCAAATAATTAAAATCGCATTTCTGGTACCATAGTGAGTGATAACACTGACTATGTTGACAGACTAAAACCTATGCGATTAGTTGATTTGTGAAATTCCACCATTGAATTTCTAGCAGGCTGTTACGCATGGTTTCCACAAATTGTCTCATTTTTTTTTGCAACCCTTATAGAAAAACTAATGACCCTCCAATTCTCATATCCATGGTGAGGACATGCATTTAAAAGGTTTTTCAATCATTCCCAACAATGAGAACTACCTCAAATCATAACGTATTCTAAAACTTCTAACTACCTCCAATAATTAAAACCGTATTTTTGGTACCATAGTGAGTGATAACACTAACTATGTTGACAGACTAAAACCTATGTGATTAGTTGATTTGTGAAATTCCACCATTGAATTTCTAGCGGGCTGTTACACATGGTTTCCACAAATTGTCTCATTTTTTGTTGCAACCCTTATAGAAAAACTAATGACCCTCCAATTCTCATATCCATGGTGAGGACATGCATTTAAAAGGTCTTTCAATTATTTCCAACAATGAGAAAATGTTTTCACATCCTTTTGGCAAAAATTCATGATTTGTATTTTCAAGGCATTTGTTCTATGCATGGGAAAATTTTTTTTTAAAAATTCAGTTTACATTTCTTGCCAAGTTCAGTTTGCATTTCTCTAAGGAATTCAACAATGTCTTATAAGGAAAATGGAAACAATTTTAATCTTATGACCTCTTCAGTGCATGTTCTATCCATAAATGTGGAACCCACTTCTTCAAACTCTCTGATATGCAAGTAGGGGTTTTCTGATTCCGTACCATGAAAGTGTGGTAGCAATGGAATCATCCCGGGTTTAAAATTAAAAACATTTGTATTAAGAGGCAAAATGATGCAAGAAGGTGTTCTAGTCCTAATAGGTGGAAGATACTCTCTAAGTGTCCTGTTCTGATTTACCATTTCCCGATCATGATGCTCATTTTTAGCCATGGTTCTAGGAGTGTTAGATGATGATTTAAGAGAAGGTGATGCGAAGTTAAAAGATGTCAATGATTCTGGCTTAAACAGTCGAGATGTGTGGTCTTTAGTCCAACCAGTCATGCAAACAAGAACAGAAAATAATAAAATGAAAAAATGAAAAATAAGCAGAGAAAAGAGAAAATGATCATATATCATTGAGGCTGTGAAGAGGTTCACAACTCCACAAACGTCCTCTCAGCAGTAGAGGAATGCTCTGATAAGCACCAGTTGTCCTCGGCAACCGCGCCAAAAACTTGACTTGGTCTCAAGTGTGATTCCAAGTGTAGAAGTGTCAAGTTGTATCAAGGATAAGTCCAGACTTGTATTCCACAGGGAAAGAGTTATCAAAGCATTTGTGAAATTTTTGTTGTAAAAAAAACGTATCTACTATGAGAGATGAAAAAAAAAATGAAATGCAATGTGAAAAATATTGAAGATGAGTTAAGAAAAAAAGTATGAATTCAATTTCCGAAAAATTTAGTCAAAAAAGGAATTAAAGTTTATAATAAAAAAAGGCAAATTAACAAACACTTGGGTAGGGTATGAGACTCTCTTTATTTCGATTCCAAGATAATTTTCTCGATTAACAATCCAGTTAAGGCATTGATAACCAGAAGATAAAAAGTTATGCTCAGGTTTCACAATATTTCCCTAAGAGATTCCCTACTTTACTAGCCAAACACACATTTACAATCAACTGAGAGAAGCCTTGATAATTTTCAAGCTGTTGTTCTGCCTTACATCAACAACAAATCAAGAACAAGAGCTGCAATCTATTTTCAATTCGAATCCGACTAAAAAGAAAAAAAGAAATCATCATTTATTAACAAAATATTGCATTAAACTAGAATAAAAAAAAAAAAATCGAGTCTCATTCAACAACCCAAGTTTCAGAAATTAGCTACACATGATATTTCTAGCAACAAAAATTAATCTAAATAAAGCCATAACAAAATCTGAGAGCAAATACTTAAATGAGATTAAAACTAATGCTGTCTAGTAAAAATGAAAAGTGAAGGAAATGAAACCTAGCCGATAGAAAAAAAAAAGACTAAAACAATGAAGAAGACAACCACAAAAAGAAAATAAAGACAAGAAGAAAGTAAAGTCGCCGCCCAGTAAAATGAAACCAAGAGAAAAAAATGAAGAAGCTGCGTTCCAAATAAGAGCAACCCGAAAAGTACCTGTACCTGAAAAAAAAAAGTAAGGAATGAAAAATGGAAAAAAAAAAAAAAAAAAACTACTAAGCCAATCGAAAATAAAAGCAAGAAAGAATGAAGAAACCGGGAAATGAAAAATAGATGCTCCCTTTAGAGAACCACCTAGGAAAATAACTAAAAATTGAAGGTAAAAGTCTAAGGAAAAAAAAAAAAAAAAACGGAACTAGAAAATTGCGTCTAACTCAAGGAAGAAAAGTGTAAAACCCAAAAAAAATAAGGAAGAAGACCCTAAAACAAGAAAAACCAGAAAATAAGGCCAAACCCAAAATGAAAAGCTGAAAAAAAAAATGCCGAAGAAGAAGACCATGTCGTGTGCGTGATTTTCTTTTTATATGCCCTCAGTCCTCTACTTCAACCTACACACGTACAACACCGATTCACGCCTCTAGCGTGCTCGTCCAACTGTAGCTCCATGCACCAACCTGCTGCACGTGGTCCCCAAATTCTCCAAGTAAATCACTGAAAGCACAAGGGTTCACTCTTTTCTTTCCTCTGCATGTTAACAACTTGGGCTCACTTGATTCACATCTACAAGTGGCCTTCTTGAATTAAATATGGGCTTCAAGCTTCAGCTCTTGTACGTGGGCCTCCTTGTGACAATTTCTTTCTAGCCTCTAACTCTTGATAAATCTAGGAACATCATAAGCTACATGAGTCTATCTGAATTTAATTAGGGACAAGAAAATCATTTCACATGCAAAACAAAGCTAAATCACATTATCTAATTAATACTCTTATTTTAACACATAAAGCTCTTTTAACCCAAGATATTTAAGAGTATTAATATCGCATAATTGATTATTTATCATCTTGAGATTGGCAATTCTGAGGCCGTATTCGATAGTCTTTGATGATATGGCTCTCTTTCTTGCCGTAGTTACAAACTTTCCTAGAATAGTTGTGAGCAATATGACCAAATTTCTTGCAACTGAAACATTGCAACTTGTTCCTCCATCTCTCTTGTGCTGCATAGGCTACATTCTCACTCTTAGAAAAAACCTTCCAGAAGTCATACCCATCTGAGTGGATATAATTTTTGGAGGATCAAGGCGGAGCTACAGATGGCGGCACAGTGACAGGTCTGTGCTTTCAAGGGATGGTCGTGGCTCACAAAGTGGGAAAAAAGCGAATGGGAGCTACGGGAGGCTTGGGTTGGTCACAGAGGGGCTTATGGAAGTCGGTGGAGTTGATGGTGGTGGTTAGTGACCATGGGTGGAGGAGCACAAAGGAGATCGGCAAACTTGGAGGAAGAGAGGTCGTGGGAGAGTGGAAGAAGGTAGAGGCTAGGCTAGGGCTGGGGAGGCTAGGGGAGACTCGTCGGGGGGAAGGGGAGCTAATAGTGGTGGTGTGGTGGCCAGGCAACAGCAGACAGAGGCAAGAGGGAAGAAAAACCGTGGGTCTTGGTGGGCTTCACGGGAGCGAACGGTGGAGAGTTAAGGCCTGAGCTTGGTGGAGGATGATGGCCGACAAGAGGGGAGGCTACTATGGTGGTGGTGGCGCCATTGAGCTGCCCACAGCGGCGTAGTGACTGTTGAACCCGTTCGGGCTATACATGACCAGGAGAGAGAAAGAGTGGGGCGTAGGGGTGGGTGAGGTCTCTGAATGGTGGGCGAGGTAGCTGAATGGTGGGGGAGGTCAAGGGCAAGGCGGTGACAGCCGGTGGTGGCGCACGATAGGGCTGGGTTGGTTGAAAGTGGTGCACAGCGTGAGAGAAGGAGAGGGCATTGCGCGGGAGAGCAAGGGAGGAGAGAAAAAGAAAGGAAAAAAAAAGGAAAAAAAAAAAAAAAAAAGAAGAAAAAGAAAAAAAGGAAAAAGAAAGAGAAAAGAAAAGAAATAGGGTCCAGTCATTTTAATTTAAGTCTTAAAACAGATCCAACGAAAATGTTTTAAAACAATAAATTAAATTAAAAATACAGTAACTAAATAAAATAAAATAGTAAACCCAACAATAAAATAATTTAAAATAAAGAGCAATTTAAATAATAAACAATAATTAATATCAAGAAAGACACATAGAAATAAATTTCACAACTTAAAAAAAATCATAAAATAATACGACAAAACTCATATAATTTTTCAAACAAGAGGACCAATAATAAAATGAAATAAATAATTATATAATAAAAATACATGTAAATACAGGGCATCACATCCTCCCCCGGTTAAAATAAAATAACGTCCTTAAAATTTGCAAGGTCAAACATTAACGCCAAGGCAAGTTATCAGATACAACCCAGAACACACTTGAGAAAATCATACCATCAAAAACTCCCAAACATGCATGAGTAATGATCTCTCATGTATATTCCTACAGGCGTTTAGATCATACTCGCACTAGTCTCCCAGTAGCACATCACGTCTAATACTCCTAGGGGGGGTATGGAATCAGAAATCTCCATTTCCACAAGGACCTTAATACAACTCCCAAAAATGACAATGATTGATATCTTTGTACAACAAACTGTGTTAACCTCAATCAACCCCTATGCTAAAACTTCCAAACCTTCATTGTATTCTACATTTTGGTAACCTATTAGCCACTTCCAAAGTTAACAATCAATAATCGTAATTAGTATGATTGAATGCTTAATCTTTGCAGGTATAGTTTCAAGATTTCGAATCACCACTAATTCCTCAAGATTTGTAGAAAGTTTGAATCCCTAATTATATCAGAAAATAACACCATTAAGTACAAGGTAGCTCAACACCTACTATCCAAAAAACTCTTACCACATTTTGGTAGAAAATACTTTGTCTCCCAAAACCATGAATTATCACACAAATTCCTCAAACTCAACAAGAATGTAATACTCTTCTTGAACATTCCTATATCAATAACTCAACTCTGATCAACCTCATTTTAATGGTTACAGACTAATCACTCTCCAGAATAAATCAAGCTAGCACACCAAGTATGCGGAATTAAAAAACTCAAATCTTATTATAAATCAGTTCTTCAAGTCTGCAATTCTAAAACCTTAAACTATATACGAATCATTTTCCAAAATCTATAAGATAGATGAACTTAAACCCAATAGTAAGACAATCGTCTCCCGAAGCTTTCAAAATCTAGAGCATTAAATGATATCAAATCATTTCCTAAAGTCTACAAAACCTTAAACCTTAAATGAAATTCCCATAAATCTATCCTTGATGTTCATTGAACTTACAATCCCCTATTCTAAAGCCTCATTACATATCTTCATGGAATCTAAGATCTTAATTATCCTAAGTGATTTAAAGCTATTCCCGTCCATCAATTATGACTTTAGTTCCTACTCTAAAGAGTTTGCCTAGACCATGCCGTTCTCTTCAAGCCTCGACATTATAAAAGCAAACCAGGTTTATAAGAGTTCAAGCCTACTACACTAAATATTCATACCTAACAATGGCATTCTCAGTCATACCATCCTTCTGTCATAGCATAACTCTTAACCCACTTTTCAACTCCAGACAAACAATATAAAATAAAACAAAACAAAATAAAATAAAATAAATTCCATAAATAAAATAACATAAATTTAATTTCAATAAAATAAATAAAATAAAATAAAATATCTTCAAATTAAATTAAATAATTTCAAATTAAATCTTTAAAATTTTCTAGTACTGCACCTATGGGGCATGTAGCTTTACCCAGAGCTGAACTGCTCTGATACTACCAGTGACGCCATGACTCTCATGTACAGAAATGCAGGAATCGTGATATCGAGATGATGACAACACGGGTCATACATCCTAACGCTAAGTGCCAAGTGTATGTTTATGCAGAAAGTGTACAACAAAAACGCAACGGATAAATTAAATAAGTTGATGACGTACAAGAATTTTAAATATAGATTTACTTAAATAAAATAATTTAAAAAAGTTATACAGGTATCCTAAAAAATATAATACAAAGACCAAAATACATAAACAAGTGGGAAACAAATCCCAATACACAAAAAGCGACCCCAGGTCACTCTTCCAGCAGAGTTGATCCCTCAGCCTCAACATCCTCAGCTACATCAAAATCTACGATTCTATAAAATGAAACCGTAGGGTGCAAATACCATGTGTGATTGTGAATCTCAATTAGTAACCAAGCAAACAACCTAAGAGATAAAAATACATTAATGCAACCAACATGTATACGTGCACATGATGAAACATGCATGAGGCCAAAACTATCATTTTTTCCAAAATCACCATTTTTTCAACATAAGCCAAAACTCTCATTTGACCCAAAACATGCCATTAAATAACATTCGCCATTTTTCTAGAAAACAGGCAAAGCATAAATCCACCATTTTTCCAGAAAATGGTTCTCATATCCATTAAATCACAAATTGCCATTTTCCCAAAAAATGGCCTAACATATTCATTTATCAATCATTGTAGGTGGGAATCACAAACGAGACTACCACCATCCTTGCTTACTACCATCCCTACTGCGTGCACCATAGGCGAGAATCACAGGCGGGAGTACCACCATCTTTACATCTTGCACTTTAGGCGGGAATAGCAAGCAGGACTACCACCATCCTTACTTACTACCATCCCTATCGCGTGTACCGTAGGTGGGAATCACAAGCAGAACTACCACCATCTCTACAACTTGCACTGTAGGAGGGAATTGCAAGCGGAACTACTACCATCCCTGCTTACCACTATCACTACAGCGTGCACCGTAGGTGGGAATCGCTGGCGAGACTCTACCATCGTCCCTGCTTACCACCATCCCTACAGTTCTTTTTACTCTCTTTCATTCTTTTCATTATAAACATACCCAAAATCATTTCTCAATATGAAAACCCAGTTTTCATTCTTAATACATGAAAATGCATGAACATAATAATGAATGTCATGTAACCAACACTACATATAAAAATACCTGATGGGCCCCAAGGCAGACCAAGTCTTACGGATCAATTACAAGATTAAGAGCCACAAAGATCAAGGGAGCAATGCAAGAATTTGTACAATTCTCTTGGGATGAAGCTAGCAAGAGCCCGACACTCATGATGGGCTTGAAAGAAGGAGAACAAGTTTTGATCCACTTGATCCAAGCTAGGGAAGACACGACTTGGGCCTATTGTTATTGAAGGGCCTCGGATTTATTCATTTAATTAAAAGAGCTTATTTTGTTAGTTTAGAATAAGTGGGCTTGAGGATGTCAGCCAACATATGTCTTATTTTTAATGAACTAGGGTTTTTGGGAAGGCCTTGTATTTTGGCCAAGGGCATATTTGGAAAGTTATTATTTTATTTGAACTAGGGTTTTAGACGTTACTGTAGCACGGCACTATTCATGCTACACTACCGCGGCACTATTCCTTTAGGGTTTTGGGGATTGTTTATTTAAACCACTTGTAGCCTCATTTGAGGAGGTAAGACATTTATTATTGAATTTTATGAATTTTATTCATTGTGAGTTGAGTTTATCTCCTCTTGTTCTTGATTGAACGTTTGAACTTATCAAAGGTAAATCACAACCTTTGTGGCGTTCCTCCTTTGTAATTTGGGTTCTTGAGACGGGTTCTTCAACGGGTCTAGATTTTAATATAGTCTAGGTTCTTGAAACGAGATCTCAACGGGTCTAAATTCTCCATCCATAGACTTGAGTTTGGCGTTCTTGGGTGAGTTTTCAATATTGTTGTTGGGTCTCAAAGCGAGTCGATTGGGGTTCACATCATTTGGTAATCAGAGCAAGGTTTCCAATCAGGTCTGATTCTATCTTTATTTATTGTATCGTTAATTCTAGGGTTTCATTGTTCTAGGGTTGCACAAAAAAAAAAAAAAGTGCAGAAATTTGAATTTCCTAGGGCTGCCAAATTATTCTATCTTTTGGGTTTCATGTTCATCATCATAGGGTGGCTAAATTCCTTGTTTGAGAGCTGCCAAAATTTGCACCATCTAGGGTTTGAAATTTCTAGGGTTTCATTGATTCCCTTCTATTTCCTTGTCAATTTGTATGTGTTTGAATTCAATTGTTTGATTATTACAATTAAATATTTCTGTTTGTGGTTGAATTGTTGAGAAAAGAAAAGGAAAAAAAAAAGAAAGGAAAAGAAAAGAAAAGAAAAGAAAGGAAAAGAAAAGAAAAGAAAAGAAAGAAAAAAAAATTTCGAAAAAAAAAAGGCAAAAAAATCCCAAAAAAAAAAAAAAAAAAAAAAAAAAGAGAAAGAAAATGATTTTGGGTATAGTTGTTTGAAATACTTTGCCATATGAAATTGAGTGGTTTGGCATTGATTGAGCATTATCTTTAAAGGGGCTGAATACATTTTTTTCCTAGTTGGTGTCTTGTTTTGTAATTACTCTTTCCCTCGTATAATTTTCTTGATTCTCGTGTCATTGTTGTTCCTTCCGTGTTTCTCTTATTCTTGTTTCTTGGATCTAATTGCTAGTTGGGATTAAACAAGGTTGCTTTGTCTTGATTGTGTTCAATTAGTTTTGAAAGAACTTGAGTGGAAAAAGTCTTGAGGTAAAAGGCAAGAGAGTGTGAGATCATTATCGGGAAAAAGCCAATTAAGAGTAAAACACGAGTGGAGTGTCATTTTTTTAGTGTAAACACGTGAGGGAGAGCGTGTGAGGTCTTTTTCCACTAACATTCTTTTTTGTGCAGTACATACGATGTCTCATTAAAGTGACTCATAACCAAAGGGGATGTCAGACAATTCATTCTTTTTGTTGCAGTCCATGCAACAAAAGTTTGAAAGGTTAAATTTGAAGTTGGGGGAAGTGATGGATAAGATGGAACAACAAGGTGCATTAATTAGAAATTTGCAAAGTGGGAGAGATAGGAGGAGACATGAGCCTAGAATTGAGAATAGGTACGATAAGAATGAAGAGTATGGCGAGTCTCTTGTTGTTAGGCGTGCTTCCAATACAAAATTTAAGATGGATGGTATAGAGCAGCAAAGAGAGAACATTTTTCATACTAGATGCCACATCAACAACAAGGTATGTAGTATGATTATTGATGGAGGGAGTTGTACTAATTTTGCTAGCACTACTTTAGTTGAGAAATTGAATTTACCTACTTTGAAACACCCTATACCATACAAGTTGCAGTGGTTGAATGATTGTGGGGAGGTTAGGATAAATAAACAAGTGCTAGTTTCTTTTTCAATTGGGAGGTACAAGGATGAGGTACTTTGTGATGTAGTGCCTATGCATGCTGGCCATATTTTGTTGGGGAGGCCGTGGCAGTGTGATAGAAGAGTGATCTATGATGGGTTTAGAAACATGTACAGCTTTGAAAAAGATGGAAAAAGAATCAAACTTGCTCCTTTAACTCCAACACAGGTCCATGAGGACCAACTGAAGTTGAAAAGTGAGGTCGATCAAAAAAGAAAGAAAGAAAGTGAAGTTGATCAAAAGAGAAAGAGAGAAAGTGAGATTGATGAAAAAAGAAAGAGTGAAAGTGAGATTGAGAAAAGAAGAAATAGTGAGGCCAAAACTTCAAGAGAAGGAGAGAGTGAAGAAAAAACAGAGAGTGAAAAGAAAATAGAGAGTGAAAAGGAAAAAGAAAGTGAAAGGAAAAAGGAGAGTGAAAAGAATAAAGAGACTGAAGAAAAAAGAGAGAGTGAAAGGAAAAGAGAGAGTGAAAAGAGAAGAGATAGTGCAGAAAATGAGAGGAAAACAAAAAGAAAAGTGAGTTTTTATGCTAAGGCAAGTTTTAATACTAACGAATTTAACGCACCTTTGCCTAGTATTGTTGTTTCTTTGTTGCAGGGATATAAGGTCGTGATTCCTAGCGGTGTGTTTAGTGGATTGCCACCTATTAGAGAGATAGAGCAATACATTGATTTTGTGTCAGGTGCGATAATCCCTACCCGACATTTCTTTGAAGAACATGAGTCCTTGATACACTTGAAAGGACAACGTAAGTTGACTAGAATGCATGCCAAGTGGAAGGAATATATTGAGACTTTTCCTCTTGTAATCAAGTACACACACGGTAAGGAAACTTTTGTGGCTTGTGCATTAGCAAGAAGGTATGATCATATCGTTATTTTAGATGCAAAGTTATTGAGATTTGAATATGACAAGAAATTGCATGCTAATGATGATGACTTTGCCAGTGTGTATGGAGTACATGAGAAAACATCGTTTGGTAAGTGCTATAGACTAGATTGGTATTTGTTTGGAGAGAATAAACTTTGTGAGCCTACTAGTCTTATGCGTAAATTGCTTGTGCGTGGATGTGGTTTGTTGGGTCATTTTGGTGTAAAAAGGATTTTAGATGTGTTTCATAAATGTTTGTGGGAGTATTACTTTCCATTCATTGAGTTTGCATATAATGGGAGCGATCAATTTGGCGTAAAGAAGATTTTTGACGTGTTGCATGAACGTTGGTGGGAGTACCATATACCATTCAATGACTTGTCGCATGAACACTTGCGAAATTATCATTTGCCATTTATAGAGTTTGTATATAATAGGACCATGCATACTACTACTTCATATTGTCATTCTGAAATTGTTTATGGTTTTAATCCATTTATTTCTTTTGATTTAATGCATTTACCTGTTGATGACAAAAGTAGCTTGGATGGACATTTCCAAATTCTTGATGAAATTAACGATACTTCATATCTAGTGGATCATCCAGGTAAGTATCACGTGTTTGCTATTTTTAATGTTATTGATATTTTTCCCTTTGATCCAGGTGGAGATTCGAGGTCGAATCCTTTTGAGGAGAGGGGGAATGATGGGCCCCAAGGCAGAACAAGTCTTACGGATCAATTACAAGATTAAGAGCCACAAAGATCAAGGGAGCAATGCAAGAATTTGTACAATTCTCTTGGGATGAAGCTAGCAAGAGCCCGACACTCATGATGGGCTTGAAAGAAGGAGAACAAGTTTTGATCCACTTGATCCAAGCTAGGGAAGACACAACTTGGGCCTATTGTTATTGAAGGCCTTGTATTTATTCATTTAATTAAAAGAGCTTATTTTGTTAGTTTAGAATAAGTGGGCTTGAGGATGTCAGCTAACATATGTCTTATTTTTAATGAACTAGGGTTTTTGGGAAGGCCTTGTATTTTGGCCAAGGGCATATTTGGAAAGTTATTATTTTATTTGAACTAGGGTTTTAGACGTTACTGTAGCACGGCACTGTTCACGCTACACTACCGCGGCACTATTCCTTTAGGGTTTTGGGGATTGTTTATTTAAACCACTTGTAGCCTCATTTGAGGAGGTAAGACATTTATTATTGAATTTTATGAAATTTATTCATTGTGAGTTGAGTTTATCTCCTCTTGTTCTTGATTGAACGTTTGAACTTATTAAAGGTAAATCACAACCTTTGTGGCGTTCCTCCTTTGTAATTTGGGTTCTTGAGACGGGTTCTTCAACGGGTCTAGATTTTAATATAGTCTAGGTTCTTGAAACGAGATCTCAACGGGTCTAAATTCTCCATCCATAGACTTGAGTTTGGCGTTCTTGGGTGAGTTTCCAATATTGTTGTTGGGTCTCAAAGCGAGTCGATTGGGGTTCACATCAATACCCAAACACAACCAAACTCCACAATGGCGAAAGGGAAGAAAAACTGTGGGTCTTGGTGGGCTTCGTGAGAGCAAATGGTGAAGAGTTAGGGGCTGAGTTTTGTGGAGGATGATGGCTGGCAAGAGAGGAAGCTGCTGTGGTGGTGGTGGTGGTGCATGGCAGCATAGTGAGTGTTGAGCCCGTTCAGGCTATACACGGCCAGGAGAGAGAAAGAGGGGGCGTGAGGGTGGTGGCTGGGGTGGGTGAGGTCGCCGGAGGGTGGGGAAGGTCAAGGGCTAGGCGGTGAGAGCTGGTGGTGGTGCACGGCAGGGTTGGGTTGGTTGAAAGGGGTGCACGGCGTGAGAGAAGGAGACGGCGTCGCGCGAGAGAGTAGAGGAGGAGAGAAAAAGAAAGGGAAAAAGAGGAAGGAAGAAAAAGAAAGAAGAGAAAGAAAAAAAGGAAAAATAAAAAGAAAGGGAAAAAAAGGGGTCCAGTCCTTTCAATTTAGATCTCAAAATTGATCAAACGAAAAGGTTTTAAAATGATAAATTAAATTAAAAACACATTAACTAAATAAAATAAAATAGTAAACCCAACAATAAAATAATTTAAAATAAAGGGCAATTTAAATAATAAACAATAATTCATAACAAGAAAGACATATTGAAATAAATTTCACAACTAAAAAAAACCATAAAATAATACAACAAAACTCATATAAATTTTAAAACAAGAGGACCGATAATAAAATAAAATAAATAATTATTTAATAAAAATACATTTAAATACAGGATATCACAATTGTGGTCCGCAAAATTTATTTCAACCCATTTCATTTGTGGATACTTAAATCCACTAAATGTTTAGATATAGCACATGTATGTTCATTTTGATCCCAGTTGTGATACCCCGTTTTTACGTGTATTTTCATTGAAGGAGTATTTTAATTTAATTAATATATTAGTTCTTTTATTTTAAATTATTGTATTTTAATTGGTTTTATTTTATTTGATGTGGTGTTTAATTTATTTTAGTCGTTTTATGGTTTTTTAAATCGTTTTTGTCGGATCAGTTTTTGGACTCCGGAGGTGAGGACTGGACCTCATTTTCTTTCTCCATCTTTTCTTTTCTCTTTTTCTTTTTCCCTTTTTCTTTTTTTCTTTTTCCTTTTCTTCTTTTCTTCTTTCTTTCTTTTCTTCTTCTTCTTTTTCATTCTCTCCCCGTGCGTGCACGAGCTCTCTCACTCTCTTCCCGTCGCCGTCCAGCAACCCCACCCAGACCCACCGCCGCCAGCCGACGTGGCTGACACCACCCCCACCGGTCGACTCCCCTCCGGCTGGTGAACCACCCCACCAAAAACCAGCCCCATCCGAGCCCATCTAAGCTGCACGGCTTTGGGCCATTTCCGGTGCCGTCGCTCCACCACTGGCCACCACCACTTCACCACTTCATCCCGTACCTCTTGCCGTCCTAAGCCACCCATTTCCGGCCCCGATCCGTTGCCGGAGCAGCTCCCACGAGCTCAACTCCGATCTGCCCCTTTTTGCACTTCCACCGCCATTTCCACCGCCATCCACAGCCAAAACTCACTTCCATTAACTTCATAAACATCTCTAGGCCATTCCCTATCAATTTCAAGTCTTGGTTTGTTCCCGTTCGAAAGTGGGTATTTTACAACCCACGGCCATAGTGTAAAATACACTGTTACGTTGCTTTTTCTCCGCCGTTTGCAACGTCGTGATCCTTCAAAAAATACCTTATAGTGTTGTAAGTATTTTCCAAACTCTATTTTAGATTTAAAAATATTTTTGCTCTTACAATAAATTATTTGACTGGTTGGTTGATTCCGGACTGAGTCCGAGGAGTTCGGGGGTCGAATAGATTGAGGACAGAGTTGTTTGGTTTTGTTGTTTTTGTAATTGGTTGGATAATTGTATCTTGAGGCGTGCATTTCATGATGCATTCATATGCATTTTATTAAATTGAGAAAATCCGATTTTAATCGTGTAAATGGATTTTCGGGTGCGTGTGTGTCACGACCCCAAGCCGGAATGGGGTATTATCTCGGTGGAGCTCCTCTGGTCACTCGGGAGTGGATAATACTGAGTGACATCCCCTGGGTTGTCGCGGGACGACGATCGGATCGCACGATACGGTAATGTTGTCGTGTCAACTCCGTGGTCCCTAGAGTGGCGGGGACTAGAGGATGGCCTGGTCCAGGGACGCGCTGGGCGCGTGTACTGGGCATCGCTCGTTTAGGTGTCACACGCGTAGTCGTTACCTGCAGTGTAGCACAGGAGCCAGAGTGTGCGGATGATCCCTAGGGGAGATCATGGTGCATGCAATAATTGGAACGGTTTTTCGGATGTTGGATAGGGGCCATTTTCTGGGAAAATGGCGAGGTTATGTTGAGGCTTTGTGATCCATTTTCTGCGAAAATGATGGTTTCTTGTTTTGGGCCATTATCTGGGATAATGGCAAGGACATGTGATAAAGGTTATGTTTTTGGGCCAAAAATGGGATTTTGGCGTACGTGGAAAAATGTGGTTTTTATGGGACATGTGCATTTGCATTCTTTCATGCATATTGTTGAGTTTAATATGTTTTATCTTGTAACGTTTGGATCTTTACTTACCTGCGGCGTCATTTTGATACCGTAGATTTTGGTGCAAAGATCGAGGAGGAGGAGGAGGCTGAGCCCGAGGAGGCGGCTCCGCCGGAGTATTGATTTGGGGTTTTAGGCCTTGTAGTTTGGTTTGAAATGATATTTGTGGCTTGTAATATTTTATTATGTATGTTTTGAACAGCTTTGTATTAAACAAAGAAAAATTCTGGTACTTAGTTATGAGACTTTGTTTATCCGCTGCGTGTTTTCTTTTGCACACTTGTTGCATGTACACACACTTGGCACTTGGCGATAGGATGGTGACCTGTGTTGTCATCATCCCGACGTCTCGATTTCCCAGTGTTCGTACGTGGGATTTGGGGGCGTCACAGGTGGTATCAGAGGGGTTTGGCTCTGGGTAAAACCACATGTCCCGTAGGTGTAGTACCAGAAAGTTTTTAAAGTTGTGTTTAGAAATTTATTTTAAGTAAAGTTGCTATTTGATTTGTTTTATTTGATTTGAATTTATTTGAGCTAGTTTGCTTGTATTTATTTATTTAGTTATGTTATTGCATGCTAGTATGTTTTATTTTCTTGTTATGTGGTTTGGTTTTGGTTTTTGGTTTTATGTTGTTGGTTTTATTTGTTTTTCTCAAAGGGGGTCAAAGGTTGTGTTGTGGCAGGAAAATGGTGAGGCCAAGAAAGTCTACTCAAGAGCCTCGGGACGATATGCCAAGAGATGATGCCATAGCCCAAGCGATAAGGCAAATGACTGAGTTCATGCAACAAAATTTTAGGCCACAACAAGGAGGGCCTTGGCCACAACAAGGAGGTCCTTGGCCACAACAAAGAGGGCCTTGGCTACAACAAGGAGGGCCGTGTGGAGTGGTGCAAGCTGGGTGCACCTATAAGCGCTTTCTAGCGCATAGAACTCCACCCTTTACGGGAGAAGAGGATCCACTTCGAGCTGGAAAGTGGGTCAGAGACTTAGAAAGAACTTTTGAAGTATGTGGTTGCACTGAGGCGCAACAAGTACTTTATGCCAGCTATCTGTTGCAAGGCACTGCTTCTGAGTGGTGGGATACAAAAAGAGTGATGCTGGAGTCAGAATTGGGGTCTTTCGCCGCTGTGTCTTGGTCCAGGGGAGTATGACCGTGGAACAGTACGCCCGAAGATTTATAGAGCTTGGGCAATTTGCTCCCCACCTCATCGCCACGAAGGAGATGCAGGCCGAGTGTTTCCAGGAGGGTCTGCGTCCTGATATACGTAGAATGGTGGTTTGCCACTGGATTTCCACTTTTCAGGATTTAGTGGACTTGGCCACTCTTGCAGAGCGAGAGAATAATTTGAGTATGGGCTCCCCTCCAGGACAAAAGAGACGAAGTTTTACTGGTGAAGGAAGTAGTTCGGGTTTGCGTCAGAAATTTGTTCAGCAGACCGGGACTCGACCACAAGCAGCCTCAGGTGTACGTATGGGAGGACGGGTGCCAGTTTGTGGAAGATGTAATAGAGCTCATGAGGGTGAGTGTCGGCTAAGTGGTGGAACCCATTGTTACCGTTGTGGCCAAGAGGGACATTTCGCTCGTGAGTGCCCTGTTAGAGTTCAAGGAAGCCGTGGAGGTAGACGAGGTGGAAGAAAAAATCAGAGGCAAATAGTGCAGGCTCAGGTTTATGCTGTTACACTCGGAGATGTTGATGATGAGGCACCAGCGACCCATGATGCTGGAGTGATTACAGGTATGGATCTAATTTAAATTTTTGGATTTGATTTTTGGTGTGTTTTGGTTTCTTCTTTGTATTTGGATTTCATGGGTTAATGTGTTTGGTTCAGGGAGGGTCCGTTTATATGAATTTTATGCTTGCACTTTGTTTGATTCGGGTGCTTCTCAGTCGTTTGTATCTTCCACTTTCGCTCAGATATGTAATCTGATTACGGAACCTTTGCCAAAGTCATTGGTAGTGGCTCTACCAAATGATGAAGTGGTGTGGTGTTCCAAAGTTGCTTTGGGTTGCCCTTTGAATTTTGGTGGAAGGTTTCTGGATGCAGATTTGGTTGTATTTAAGCTGCTGGGATTTGACATCATCCTTGGGATGGATTGGCTATATCGATATTCTGTGAGTATTAATTACAGAAGTTGGGTAATTAGCTTTCAGCTTCCAGATGGTGATTATTTGGAATTTGCGGGAAGTAAGCTAAAAGAAAAGCCGGTAGTTATATCGGCAATTCAAGCGAGAAGAGAGATTGCATGTGGAGCGGATGCCTTCTTAGTCCAAATGGTGTCTACGCCGTCTGAGAATAAGTCATTGGTAGATACCCCCGTTGTGGAAGAATTTCCTGACGTGTTTGTGGATGACTTGCCTGGGCTACCCCCTGTTCGTGAAATGGAGTTTGTTATTGACTTGGAACCTGGAGCGACTCCTGTACAGAAAGCTCCTTACCGGATGGCACTAGCTGAATTAAAAGAGTTGAAGGTTCAGTTGCAAGAGTTGGTGGATAAGGGGTTTATTCAACCAAGTACTTCGCCGTAGGGTGTGCCAGTGCTGTTTGTTAAAAAGAAAGATGGTACCCCCAGAATGTGCATTGATTATCAGGACTTAAATAAGGTGACCATCAAGAATAAATATCCTCTCCCACGGATCGATGATTTGTTTGATCAGCTTCAAGGAGCAGCTATGTTCTCGAAGATTGATTTGAGATTAGGATACTACCAGTTGAGGATAAGAGACAAAGATGTACCCAAAACTGCTTTCGGATCGAGATATGGGCATTATGAATTTAAGGTGATGCCTTTTGGGTTAGCCAATGCCCCTGCCGCTTTTATGGATTTAATGAATCGGGTATTTAGATCTTATTTGGATTCCTTTGTGGTAGTATTCATTGATGATATTTTAATTTATTCCCGAGACTTTGAAGAGCATGTTTATCATCTTCGTCTAGTTCTTGAGAAATTAAGAGAACACCAGTTGTATGCCAAGCTCAGCAAATGTGAATTCTGGTTGGAGGAAGTCAGATTTCTTGGGCATGTGATTTCTCGAGACGGGGTGGCTGTTGATCCTAGTAAGGTGGAAGCCATTTTGTCATGGCAGCGTCCGACGACCGTGCGTGAGATCCGGAGTTTCTTGGGACTTGCCGGATATTACCGAAGATTTGTGGAGGGATTTTCTCGCTTATCCGGATCTCTCACTGCTTTGACTAGAAAGAATGCAGAATTTATTTGGTCAGACAAGTGTGAGACAAGTTTCCAAGAATTGAAGAACAGGTTGACAACTGCACCAGTGTTGGCACTTCCAGAACCGCATAAGCCATTTGTAGGTTTCAGCGATGCGTCTAAATTTGGATTGGGATGTGTCCTTATGCAGGAGGGACGGGTTGTTGCTTATGCATCTCGTCAACTAAAGGATCATGAGAAGAATTATCCGACGCACGATTTAGAATTGGCTGCGATTGTATTTGCTCTTAAGATCTGGCAGCACTTTTTGTATGGGGAAGCTTGTGAAGTATACACCGATCACAAGAGGTTGAAGCACTTGTTCTCTCAAAAGAATCTGAACATGAGGCAGAGGCGATGGCTAGAGTTAATCAGTGACTACCAATGCGAGATCAAGTATCATCCGGGGAAGGCAAATATAGTTGCGGATGCTTTGAGTCGAAAGTCGCACTTGGAAGATGAAGCCGAATGACCGGTGCAAAACTGCAAGTGCACAGTATCGTAGTTTTATAGTAAAGTAATAAGAAGAGTATCGTCCTCAGGGATTGGTACCTTACGTTTGCCAATTACCAAAATTATACTAAACTTGATTTTATCTAGAGGAATCACTAAGATTTTTGTAGTTGCAATTTAAACTAAAATCGACTCAAAAGAAATATGCAAAGGAAATAAAACTGATATTCGAAGATCAACTTAATGGGAAGAAAACTTCTAGGAAATCGATTTCACCTAATTCTTCACTATGCTTTTCTCATCCAGCTAACTTAATTTAATTCTCTTTTATTTATTAGCAAATCTCTAATTCATCCAAAAACCTCTTTTGATAGTCAATTGGAAGTGATTCTAGTTTATCAATTCACACAAGAGTATGCAAATTAAAAAAACAAGAAAGCAATAAGATCAATGATTTAATTACTACATAGGTTCATACAAGTCTTTCGATCTCTATACTTACCTGTGACACCCCGTTTTTACGTGTATTTTCACTGAAGGGTTGTTTTTAATTTAATTAATATATTAGTTTATTCATTTTAAATTAATGTGTTTTAAATTGGTTTTTAATTTATTTGATGTTGTGTTTATTTTATTTAGTCGTTTTACGGTTTTTAAAATCGTTTTCGGCGGATCAGTTTTGGTTTCCGGAGTGAGGATTGGACCTCATTTCTTTTCCCTCATCTTTTCTTTTTCTTTTCTCTTTTTCCTTTTTCTTTTTCCTTTTCCTTCTTTTTCTTTCTTTTTCTTTTTTTTTTCTTCTTCTTCCTTCTTCCTCCTCTCCCGCGTACGCTCATCATGCCCATTTTCTCTCATTTCGTCGCCGCCCCTTTGACCGGCCGGTTCTCCGCCGTCCGGCCACCGTTTGATGCACCGTCACCACCATTCTCTTCCCCTTCCACCATAGATCATCCCCACCAATTTTCAGAGCCATCGGACCAGCCGTTTGCTTTCGAGAGCCGCCGGAAGTGGCTGCACCTGCTCTGTTTTTGCCCCTGTCGCCGGAACTGTTTTCTGCCCAGACCGCCGCCGTCCGGCCACCGTTTGGCTCGCCGCCGGTCTCGTTCGAACCCCCTCCCTCCGGCGCACCTTCCCACCAAATATCTCCCCCATCCGGCCGGCCGTTTGGCCGGAAGAGCCATTTCTTTCCCCACGGATTTTACTCCGATCCGCCGCCGTCTCTCCACCTCCGGCCACCATTTCTTCACCACTTCATCACCGACTCCTTGCCGTCCTAACCCACCTATTTCCGACCTCCAACGACCACCGGAACAGCTCCTACAAGCTTGCTTTCCGATTTGAGTTTTCCGGCCTATTTCCGGCGTTTTCGCCGCCACCCACGGCCAACCACCACTTCCAATAGCTTCACAATCATCCCTAAACTATTCCCTATCAATCCTAAGCCCTGGTTTGTCCCCGTTCAAAAATGGGTAATTTATTACCCACGGACACAGTGTAAATTACACTGTTACGTTGCTTTTCCTCCGCCGTTTGCAACGCCGCGAGCTTTCTAAAAATACCGTATAGCGCTGTAAGTATTTTCCAAACCCTATTTTCAGATTTAAATATATATTGCTCATTCAATTTATTTAATATTTGTTGTTGGTTGTTGATTCCGGACTGAGTCCGAGGAGTTTCGGGGGTCGGATGGATGGAGGACGGAGTTGTCTGTTTTATTGATTTATGTTGTTGGATTATTTTATTATGCATTGATATGGCATTTCATGGTGCATGCACATGTGTTTGTGGGATTTGTGTGAAAAGCCTGTGTATTGGCGTGAGTGGTTTTACGGGTGCGTGTGTATCACGAGCCCAAGCCGGGATGGGTTATTATCTCGGTGGAGCTCCTCTGGTCACTCGGGAGCGGAATAAACTGAGTGATGTCCCCTGAGTTGTCGAGAGAGATGACGGGAGCGGGGCTAGGGGATGCTTGGCTACGAACGCGCCGGGCGCGGAACCGGGCATCGCCCTACTCACCGACTCCGTGGCCCTTTGCTGGCGAGGGCTAGAGGATGCTTGGCTACGCACGCGCGGGGCGCGGAACTGGGCATCGCTTGTTAGGTGTCACATGCGTGGTGGTACTCTGCGGTGTGACACTGGAGCCAGGGTGTGCGGATGACCCCTAGGGGAGGTCATGGTGCATACGGTTAAAAATTGGATAATGGTTTGTGAGGCCAAATGGGACTTTTGGCGTGGGCCAGATGGACTTCTGGCGAGATATTGGGCCGGATGGACTTCCGGCGAGATATTGGGCCAAATGTGACTTTTGGCATGTTTTTCGGAAAGGATATGTTTTTGGGTCATATGGGTTTTTGGCGTGTGTGGAAAACTGGTGATTTTGGGCTTTGTGCATTGGGCATGTTTCATGCATCTTGTTTGAGTTATATGTGTTTTTATCTGGTAGTGTTTGGGGTTTTACTTACCTGCGGAACCATTTGTGGTTCCGTAGCTTTTGGTGCAGGAGTTGAGGAGGAGGAGGAAGAGGCTGAGCCCGAGGATGCGGCTCCGCCGGGTTGCTGATGTTATCTTTTTATTTGTTTAAAACTGCATTTGTGTTTTGTAATATTTTATCTATGTATGTTTTAAACAGCTTGTATTACGTTAAGAAAAATTCTGGTACTTAGTTATGACTTTCTTATCCGCTGCGTGTCTCTCTGTACACAATTGCTGCCTTGCACACACTCAGCACCCGTCGATGGGATGGTGACCCGGGGTGTCACCATCCGGACGTCTCAATTTCCCCGTGTTCGGACGTGGGGATTTTGGGGGCGTCACATTACCTATGCTGAAATATCCAAGATCTACCCTATGATTCCCTCTTTCGATAGCAAATCACAAGATTACTTATCATCTAATCAATGGCCAGTTAATTAGAAGCAATAAACTCAGAATAAATCAGATAAACAAAGATAGAATTGCATTAAATTAGCATAGACAATCAAGCATAGTTCGGAAATAGGTTACATCGTTTTCCTAGAATGAAGAAAATTTAGCTCATGCTAGAAATGGAATTCAACATAAACGAATTCACCATAATTGTTCTGAGAAGATTGGAAGAAAATAAACACTGAAAAATCCTCCTTGCAGCCGCAACTCGTCGTCAAAGGCTCAAGGGAACGATTCAACGCTTTTCTCCCGTCCGTGATCGTGTATGATTCCAACGTACGTGCAATAAATTGGAATTCCCTCTCCAAAACAGATGATTTGAATCCCTCTAGCTATGTTTTTCTCTCCCAAAGAGTGTTCTCCAGTCAAAAGTCACGGCCATAGAGTGAAAAATCTCTTTTATATGGTCTGACGGCGGAAGACCCTAATTCTGTCAAAATATGATGTTCGCTCGAGCAGGGTGTCGAGCGCACATCGAGCGTTCGACTCTGCCTGATTTCGCTCGAGCGTCCTATCGAGCGCACGTCGAGCGTTCGACTCTGCCTGATTTCGCTCGAGCGGCCAATGTCTCCGCTCGAGCGAACCTTGTTTTCCAGCAACTCGCTCGAGCTCCCTGTCGAGCGGTAGTCGAGCGTTTGAATCTGCCTGAATTCGCTCGAGCGGCCAAAAGCCTCCGCTCGAGCGATCTTGTGAATTCTGCAATATGAAATTTTGCAAGTCATTAAATACCCCCAAACTTACAACTTTGTTTGTCCTCAAACAAAAAAAAAGAAAAAAAACAAATGATAGTTTAAGCAATATCAACTCGACCCCAAAGAGAAGTATCATCACTCACCAAGCTTTTATGAATTTAGATTTCATCTCTAGTATCTTACTCTTTTAACATCAAAGATAGCAAGAAAATCAATCAAAAATTTTGCAATTTGTCAAGCAAGAGTTAGGCGTTTACTTCAACCTAAAGCTAAGACCTTGAGTGTGTGTGTGATATAGTCAATTTAACCTCAAACCACCTGCAAACTCAGATAAAAGTAGAACAACCAAAATCAGAAGAATTCTCTTAAAACTTAACCCCATAAGTCCAATTTTCAGAAATCCTCTCCACTAATGTAGTCAACACCAAAATCAAAGATCAAAAGGTCTTTATTAAGGTTGTAATGATAGGCCACAGGGTGAGGGTTAAGAAAGAACTGGATATGAAAAATCAAAGCAAACTGGGAAAATACTTAGTGAAAAGAACACTAAAAGAGATACCCACATGATTCAAATCATAGCTCTTTCTTGGCAATATGCTCATACTTGTGGCATTATTATTGCTGTAATCACTGAAGCAATACCAACAATTCCTTCAACAAAATCTGAGGTGATACATACTCCGCTTAGTGACTTCTTTTTCTTTTTCTTTCTCTTTTCTTCTTCTTCTTCTTCTTCTTCTTCTTCTTCTTCTTCTTTTTTTTTTTTTTTTTTTTTTTTTTTTAAATCACTTCCTTTCTTCTTCTTTTTCTTCTTTGATCAAACAGAGCAACCATAATACGGTTCATCATGAAACCAATTTTCTCTTTTAAATGTAACTCTCCACCAAAGTATTTTCTCAAACTATCAAAGGTAGATTCATTATTTTTCAGGCTTAGAGCTGGCATAGTTTATGTAGTTCAAAGAATAAATAAAGGCTCAAGGGGGTTCACTATGGAAACACATCATGTAAATGATGGCATGATATTTAGGACGGCTGGGAAAGCTTTTTTGGTTATGCCAAAGAAATGCCTAAATCATTTCTCTAATATTTGGTCTCAACTAGGATTTCGCCTCAAGGACCCATCAACGGATTCTAGAGCAAAGCAAAATCGAACCTCCCTCTTTCAATTAATTCAACTTCTTCTCTTCATAAGCAAAATGGAATAAGAGAAAAACGACTTTGTGCTCAATTGTGTTCAAGGTCAAAGATTTAAACCAAAGTACCCACAAAACTTCACTTGACATAAAAGAAATTTTTGAAAAATTTTCTCAAAACCATCTTCAATCACAAATTTCAGAGTCATAGAGAATTCAATCTTACTCCAATGCATGCTTGGTAAGAGAATCAAACAACCCATCAACAACCCAAGACTTAGAAAACAAGAGGATCAAATGATTATAGGAGTTCACACCCCCAAACTTAAACTAAACAATGTCCTCATTGTAATGCAAAAGTAAAAAGGATTGAAGAAATAAAAGGAACTTCCCTGCTTGCATGATGAATCTTCCGAGGTTTTAAAATTTTCCAGCTCTTTATTCATGCTAAATAAACCTGCATCAAAAACCAATTTATTAAAACTAAATAAATAAAGATAATAAAATAAATGAAAGAATGAAAGAAAGATCTATGGGTTGCCTCCCATAAGCGCTTGTTTTAAAGTCTACAGCCAGACTTTCCAATGATCATCAATTAGGATCTCCAAGAGGAATAAATGCATAGTTCCTCTCCATTTGCTCTCCATAGTAGTGCTTCAATCTTTGACCATTAACTCTGAAAATATTCCCTGCCTTGTCCTTCAAATCTACTGCTCCAAAAGAGAAAACTTCATGAATTGTATAAGGACCCGTCCATCTTGATTTTAACTTTCCTGGGAAGAGTTTGAGTCGTGAATTGAAGAGTAAAACTTGTTGTCTTGGTGCAAACTCTCGCCTAAGAATCTGTTTGTCATGCCACTTCTTCGTCCTTTCTTTATAGATCTTTGCATTCTCATATGCATCATTCCGGAATTCTTCCATCTCATTCAATTGAAGAAGTCGCTTGTCACCTGCTGCCTTCAAATCAAAATTAAACTTTTTTACAGCCCAATAAGCTCTATGCTCCAACTCCACAGGAAGATGACATGCCTTTCCAAACACT
>NC_056763.1:3527500-3600000 GCF_018687715.1 Carya illinoinensis
TAAAAATCTAGTCCTAAATTGGGAGAAGTGTCATTTCATGGTTCAAGAAGGGATCGTGCTGGGCCATAGAGTGTCATCTAAAGGAATTGAGGTGGATCGAGCCAAAATTGCAACCATAGAGAAACTACCACCTCCAAAGAATGTGAAGGGAATCAGAAGTTTTCTGGGACATGCGGGATTTTATAGAAGATTTATCAAGGATTTTTCTAAACTCTCTAAACCTTTATGTAATCTTCTTGAGAAAAATTCTGTATTTGACTTTGATGTGGTTTGTTTGCAGGCTTTTAATGCACTCAAGGAGAAGCTAATTTTAGCACCAATTGTGATTGTGCCTGATTGGAGTCAACCTTTTGAAGTTATGTGCGATGCAAGTGACTTTGCAATTGGAGCAGTGTTGGGGCAGAGGCGAGACAAGCTGTTTAGAGCCATCTATTATGCAAGCCGGACATTGAATGAAGCTCAGTTGAATTATACGACAACTGAGAAGGAGATGCTTGCTGTGGTATTTGCTTGTGACAAATTTCGCTCTTACCTCATTGGGACAAAGGTGATAGTGTTCACTGATCATGTAGCACTTCACTATTTGTTTGGCAAGAAGGATGCTAAGTCAAGGCTAATTCGTTGGATCCTCCTTCTTCAAGAATTTGACTTGGAGATTCGAGACAAGAAGGGAAGTGAAAATTTAGTGGCTGACCATCTCTCTCGGTTAGAGCAAAAGGAAGAAAGACCAGATTCAGTGGTCCAAGAGGCATTCCCTGATGAGCAGTTGTTTGCATGTGAGATCAAGCTTCCGTGGTATGCTGATATTGTTAATTATCTAGCTTGTAAAGTTTTACCACTTGATCTTACTTACCATCAACGTAAGAAATTTTTGCATGATGTGAATCATTATCTTTGGGATGAGCCTTTGTTGTTCAAAAGATGCCCTGATCAAATCATTAGAAGATGTGTGCCTGAAGAAGAGATGCAAGACATCCTCCATCATTGCCATTCATCATCATATGGAGGACACTTTGGAGCCACCTGTACAGCAGCTAAGGTACTTCAAAGTGGGTTCTATTGGCCTTCTATTTTTCGTGATACTTACACTTTGGTGAAAACTTGTGACCGGTGCCAACGTATGAGAAATATTTCAAGGCGTCATGAGTTACCATTGAAAGGTATCTTAGAAGTTGAGTTGTTTGATGTTTGGGGAATAGATTTTATGGGACCTTTTCCTCCTTCTTTTGGTTTTGCTTATGTCTTATTAGCAGTTGACTATGTGTCAAAATGGGTGGAAGCAATTGCTACAATAACAAATGATGCAAAGGTAGTGCTCAAATTTCTGCACAAGAACATATTCACAAGATTTGGCACTCCACGAGCTATTATTAGTGATGAAGGGACTCACTTTTGCAACAAGTTGTTTGAGAATCTTCTGTCTAAATATGGTGTGAAGCACAAGATAGCACTTGCTTACCATCCTCAAACTAATGGTCAAGCTGAAATTTCAAATAGAGAGATCAAGAACATCCTTGAGAAGACGGTCAAAATCAATAGAAAGGATTGGGCGAAGAAGCTTGATGATGCTTTGTGGGCATACCGTACAGCCTTTAAAACACCTATCGGGATGTCTCCATACCGATTAGTGTTTGGAAAGGCATGTCATCTTCTTGTAGAGTTAGAGCATAGAGCTTATTTGGCTGTAAAAAAGTTTAATTTTGATTTGAAGGCATCAGGTAAAAAGCGACTTCTTCAATTGAATGAGATGGAAGAGTTCCGGAATGATGCATATGAGAATGCAAAGATCTATAAAGAAAGGACGAAGAAGTGGCATGACAAACAGATTCTTAGGCGAGAGTTTGCTCCAGGGCAACAAGTTTTACTTTTCAATTCACGACTCAAACTCTTTCCGGGAAAATTAAAATCAAGATGGATGTGTCCTTATACAATTCATGAGGTTTTCTCTTTTGGAGCAGTAGATTTGAAGGACAAGACAGGGAATATTTTCAGAGTTAATGGTCAAAGATTGAAGCACTACTATGGAGAGCAAATGGAGAGGAACTATGCATTTATTCCTCTTGGAGATCCTAATTGATGATCATTGAAAAGTCTGGCTGTAGACTTTAAAACAAGCGCTTATGGGAGGCAACCCATAGATCTTTCTTTCTTTCTTTCATTTATTTTCCTATCTTTATTTATTTAGTTTTAATAAATTGGTTTTTGATGCAGGGTTATTTAGCATGAATAAAGAGCTGGAAAATTTTAAAACCTCGGAAGGTTCACCATGAAACCAGGGAAGTTCCTTTATTTCTTCAATCCTTTTTATTTTTGCATCACAATGAGGACATTGTTTAGTTTAAGTTTGGGGGTGTAAACTCCTATAATCATTTGATCCTCTTGTTTTCTAAGTCTTGGGTTGTTGATGGGTTGTTTGATTCTCTTACCAAGCATGCATTGGAGTAAGATTGAATTCTCTATGACTCTAAAATTTGTGATTGAAGATGGTTTTGAGAAAAATTTTCAAAAATTTCTTTTATGTCAAGTGAAGTTTTGTGGGTACTTTGGTTTAAATCTTTGACCTTGAACACAATTGAGCACATAGTCGTTTTTCTCTTATTCCATTTTGCTTATGAAGAGAAGAAGTTGAATTAATTGAAAGAGGGAGGTTTGATTTTGCTTTGCTCTAGAATCCGTTGATGGGTCCTTGAGGCGAAATCCTAGTTGAGACCAAATATCAGAGAAATGATTTAGGCATTTCTTTGGCATAACCAAAAAGCTTTCCCAACCGTCCTAAATGTCATGCCATCATTACATGGTGTGTTTCCATAGTCAACCCCCTTGAGTCTTCATGAGCCTTTATTTATTCTTTGAACTACATAAACCATGCTAGCTCTAAGCCTGAAAAACAATGAATCTACCTTTGATAGTTTGAGAAAATACTTTGGTGGAGAGTTACATTTAAAAGAGAAAAATTGGTTTCATGATGAACCGTATTATCTTTGTTTAAAAAAAAAAAAAAAAGAAGAAGAAGAAGAAGAAGAAGAAAGGAAGTGACTGGAAAAAAAAAAAAAGAAGTAGAAGAAGAAGAAGAAAAGAAAAAGAAAAAGAAAAAGAAGTCGCTAAGCGGAGTGTGAATTTCCTCAGATTTTGTTAAGGGAGGTGTTGGTATTACATCAGTGATTACAGCAATAATAATGCCACAAGTATGAGCATATTGCCAAGAAATAGCTATGATTTGAATCATGTGAGTTTCTCTTTCAATGTTCTTTTCATTAAGTATTTTCCCAGTTTGATTTAATTTCCCATATCCAGTTCTTTCTTAACCCTCACCCTGTGGCCTATCATTACAACCTTATTAAAGACCTTTTGATCTCTGATTTTGGTGTCGACTACATTAGTGGAGAAGATTTCTGAATATTTGACTTATGGGGTTAAGTTTTAAGAGAATTCTTTTGATTTTGGTTGTTCTACTTTTATCTGAGTTTGCAGGTGGTTTGAGGTTAAATTGACTATATCACACACACACTCAAGGTCTTAGCTTTAGGTCGAAGTAAATGCTTAACTCTTGCTTGACAAATTGCAAAATTTTTTATTGATTTTCCTGCCATCTTTGATGTTAAAAGAGTAAGATACTAGAGATGAAATCTAAATTCATAAAAGTTTGGTGAGTGATGATACTTCTCTTTCGGGTCGAATCGATATTGCCTAAACTATCATTTGTTTTTCTTCTTGTTTGAGGACAAACAAAGTTGTAAGTTTGGGGGTATTTGATGACTTGCAAAAATTTCATATTGCAGATTTTACAAGCTCGCTCGAGCGGAGGCTTTTGGCCGCTCGAGTGAATTCAGGCAGATTCAAACGCTTGACTACCGCTCGACAGGGAGCTCGAGCGGGTTGCTGAAAAACAAAGATCGCTCAAGCAGAGACATTGGCCGCTCGAGCGAAATCAGGCAAAGTCGAATGCTCGATGTGCGCTCGATAGGACGCTCGAGCGAAATCAGACAGAGTCGAACGTTCAATGCGTGCTCGACACCCCGCTCGAGCGAACATCGTATTTTGACAGATTTTAGGTTTTCCGCCGTGAGACCATATAAAAGCAATTTTTTCACTTAAAGCCAGGAGTTTTGACTGGAGAACACTTCTTGGGAGAGAAAAACATAGCTAGAGGGATTCAAATCATCTGTTTTTGGAGAGGGAATTCCAATTATTGCACGTACGTTGGAAACATACACGGAGCACGGACGGGAGAAAAGCGTTGAATTGTTCCCTTGAGCTTTTGACGACGAGTTGCGGCTGCAAGGAGGATTTTTCAGTGTTTATTTTCTTCCCATCTTCTCAGAACAATTATGGTGAATTCGTTTATGTTGAATTCCATTTCTAGCATGAGCTAAATTTTCTTCATTCTAGGAAAACGATGTAACCTATTTCCGAACTATGCTTGATTGTCTATGCTAATTTAATGCAATTCTCTCTTTGTTTATCTGATTTATTCTGAATTTATTACTTCTAATTAACTGGCCATTGATTAGATGATAAGTAATCTTGTGATTTGCTATCGAAAGAGGGAATCATAGGGTAAATCTTGGATATTTCAGCATAGGTAAGTATAGAGATCGAAAGATTTGTATGAACCTATGTAGTAATTAAATCATTGGTCTTATTGCGTTCTTGATTATTGAATTTGCATATTCTTGTGTGAATTGATAACCAAGAGTCAATTCCAATTGACTATCGAAAGAGGCTTTTGGATGAATTAGAGATTTGCTAATAGACAAAAGAGATTTAAATTAAATTAGCTGGATGAGAAAAGCATAGTGAAGAAGTAGGTGAAATCGATTTCCTAGAAGTTTTCTTCCCATTAATTTGATCTTCGAACGTCAGTGTTATTTCCTTTGCATATTTTTCTTTGAGTTGATTTAGTTTAAATTGCAACTAAAATAATCTTAGTGATTCCTCTAGATAAAATCAAGTTTAGTATAATTTTGGTATTTGACAAACGTAAGGTACTAATCCCTGAGGACGATATTCTTCTTATTACTTTACTATAAAACTACGATACTGTGCACTTGCAATTTTGCACCGGTCAGAGATGTTATGGGAACTAGCTCGGCAATAATGCAAACAAGAAAAGTGAAGTGATCTTTGCCGTCCATCTTGTAATTGTAATACATACCATATAAGTTATATCAATATTTTGGTTGAGAATATAACTTATCAAAAAAATTCAAGGTCGAGAATATAAAGATTTGTCATTGAACAATTACCATAATTTATAGTGCAAGGTATAATAGACCCACAACTGGAGTTACTTTTGCTCTAAAAAATGATTACACCTAGGAGAGGAAGTTCGGGAAGTGCGTTCTTTCTTTATCTTTTTATTTTATTTTTAAATTTGGCGATTATTAGTCCTACCTTTTGAATTTCTTTGTCACGCTTTTTCACAAAACATCTCTAACTTTTATCAGCTCTACCATATGGTTTGGTACTGAAATTCAAGTCCGAAGGTGAGGTGTATTTTATTTGTGATGTTTTATTTCTTGTTCTACAACTTGGTATGAGTGTGCCGAAATGTAAAGTTCATGATGGGAAGCAAGGCAAGCCTACTCTTAAAGATCCTTTGCAAGTTCCATATGGGCCAATTACAAGATCGAGAGCCAAGAAGATCAAGGAAGCAATGCAAGGATTAGTACAAACCACTTGGGAAGAAGCTAGCAAGAGCCCAACACTCAAGATGGGCTTGAAAGAAGAAGAACCAGCTTTGATCCACTTGATCCAAGTTGTGGAAGACTTGACTTAGAAATATGGCCTTTAGATATTAAGGTTTTCAATTTGTTTAAAGGATTTTTAGTATTAGTTTTGAATAAGTGGGCTTGAGGATGCTTAACCCACATATGTCTTACTTATTTGAAATAGGGTTTAGAAGTACTGTAGCATGACACTGTTCACGCTACAGTACCCGCGGCTACTGTTCACCAAGGGCATTTTTAAGAGAAAGGGTCTCAAACTTTAGTCTAGGGTTTTATCATATTTTGGGGAGGGTATTTAAAGGATTTAGCAGCCATTTCAAGGCAGACATTATTTTATTTCGAATTTTAATTGTGAGTGAGTTTTCTCCTCTTGTTCTTAATTGAACTCTTGAATTTATCAAAGTTAAATCACAACCTTTGTAGCGTTCCTCCTCGTAATTTGGGTTCTTGAAACGGGATTTCAACGGGTCTAGATTTTGATATAATCTAGGTTCTTGAAACGAGTTCTCAACGGGTCTAAATTCTCCATCCATAGACTTGAGTTTGGCATTCTTGGGTAAGTTTTCAAATTGATTGTGGGTTCAAGGGATTCTCTTCCCGCGGGTTCATATCATTTGGTATTAGAGCAAGGTTTCCATTCAGGTCTAATTCTATCTTTTGTTTATTGCATCTTTAATTCTAGAGCTTCATTGTTCTAAGGTTCCAAAAAAAAAACAAAAAAAAAAGTGTAGAAATTCGTTTTTCCTAGGGCTGCGAAAATTTTCACCATTTAGGGTTGAAATTTCTATGGTTTCATTGATTCCCATCTATTTCCTTGCCAATTTTTATGTGTTTGAATTCAATTGTTTGATTATCCCAATTGAATATTTCTGTTTGTGGATGAATTGTTGAGAAAAGAAAAGAAAAGAAAAGAAAAGAAAAGAAAAGAAAGGAAAAGAAAAGAAAAGAAAAGAAAGGAAAAACAAAAATCGTCAAGAAAAAAAAAAGTGTAGAAAAAACCAAAAATTTTTTCTTGAGCCTTTCATCATTGGGGTTGTGCATCCTTCATTATAGTTGGTATCTTGTGTTACAGTCACTCTTCCATTCGTATAATTTCCATGATTCTCATGTCGTTTCTTTCCTTCCGTGTTTCTCTTGTTCTTGTTTCTTGGATCTAATTGCTAGTTGGGATTAAACAAGGTTGCTTTGTCTTGATTGAGTTCAATTAGTTCTGAAAGAACTTGAGTGGGAAAACTCGAGGTAAAAGGCAAGAGAGTGTGAGATTATTATCGAAAAAAAAAAGCCAATTCAGAGTGAAACACGAGTGGAGTGCCATCATTTGAGTGTAAACACGTAAGGGAGCATGTGAGGTCCTTTCTTTTTCTGCTAACATTTTATTTTTGCTGCACATTATAATGTCTCACCGCAGTGGCTCATCACCCAAGGGGACAGCAGATAACTCATTTGTGTTGCAAGCCATGCAACAATAGTTTGAGCGGATGAACATGCTATTGGGACAAATGGAGGATAGGATGAATCAACAACAAGTAGAGATTAGAAATTTGCAAGATGGGAGAAATCAGAGGCGACGTGAGCCTAGGGTTGAAACTGCATATGAGAATGAAGGAGATGATGAGGATGAGGAAGACCTAACATCTGAAATTGGGTTGGGTAGACATAGAGGAGTTAGGCGTGAAAGAGGATTTGAGGAGAACCTAGGGGGTCGGGATGGTGTCGATAGAGACTTGGGGAGCATCAAAATGACAATACCATCTTTCCAAGGTAGAACTGACCCAGAGGTTTATCTAGAGTGGGAGAAAAAAATAGATTTGGTATTTGATTGTCATAATTACTCTGAGGAGAAGAAAGTAAAGTTGGCAGTAATTGAATTCACTAATTATGCTATTATTTGGTGGGATCAATTAGTGACCACTAGGAGGAGGAATCATGAGAGGCCTATAGAGACATGGGGAGAGTTGAAAGCTCTCATGAGGCGGAGATTTGTACCTAGTCACTACTATAGGGACCTTTATTAAAAGCTCCAAAATCTTACACAGGGGTCTAGGAGTGTGGAGGATTACCATAAGGAGATGGAGGTGGCTATGATTCAGGCTAATGTAGAGGAGGACCGAGAGGCCACCATGGCTAGATTTTTGAGTGGTTTGAATCGAAATATAGCCAATGTGGTTGAATTGCAACATTATGTGGAGATCGAGGACATGGTGCACATGGCTATGAAGGTGGAGAGGCAATTAAAGAGAAAAGGGACAGCAAGGTACACTTCGGTTTCTAGCACTACTTGGAAATCAAAGTGGGATAGGAATGATCCTGCTGAAGCAAAAAGAAAGATCGAACAACCTAAGGGCAAAGATGAGGGACCTAGCAGCAAAGCCAAGGTAGAATCTCAAACTTCAAGGAATAGAGATATTAAATATTTTAAGTGTTTGGGTTCAGGGCACATTGCTTCTCAATGTCCAAATAGGCGAGTGATGATTATGCGTGACAATGGGGAGGTGATGACTGAGAGTAAGGATGATCGTGATGGAGTGCCCAAGTTGGTTGATGCTAGTGATGACGAAGGAGTGATATACGCTGTGAGTGAGTCTCTTGTTGCTAGATGTGCTCTCAACACACACATTAAGGTGGATGATGCCGAGCAACAGAGAGAGAACATTTTCCATACTAGATGTCACGTCAACAACAAAGTATGTAGTATGATCATTGATGGAGGGAGTTGTACTAATGTGGCTAGCACTACTTTGGTTGAGAAATTGAATTTACCAACCTTAAAACACTCTAGACCATACAAATTGCAGTGGTTGAATGATTGTGGGGAAGTTAGGGTGGATAGACAAGTGTTAGTTCCTTTTTCAATTGGGAGGTATCAGGATGAGGTGCTTTGTGATGTTGTGCCTATGCATGCTGGCCATATTTTGTTGGGGAGGCCGTGGTAGTATGATAGGAGGGTGACACATGATGGGTTCAAAAACATATACAGCTTTGTAAAGGAGGGCAAAATAATCAAGCTTGCTCCTTTAACTCCAAGCCAGGTCTATGAAGACCAACTAAAACTGAAAAGTGAGGTTGCTCAGAAAAGAAAGAGTGAAAGTGAGAGTGATCAAAAAAAGAAAGAGTGAAAATGAGAGTGATCAAAAAAGAATAAGTGAAAAAGAGATTGAGCAGAAAAGAAAGAGTGATAGTGAAAATGAGCACAAAAAAAAGAGTGAAAAAGAAAGTAGAGATGTGGCTGAGAGTAGAGAAAAAAGAGTAGAGCCACGAGAGAAAAAAAAGAGAGTCTGTAGAGAGGAAAGGAAAGACAAAAGTGAGTTTCTATGCCAGAGAGAGTGAGGTTAAGAGGGCTTTCTTCGCAGATCGCCCTATGATTTTTCTTGTCTATAAAGAGTCTTATCTTACTCTTGATGACACTCACCAGTCTCTTCCTAGTTTGGCTATTTCCTTGTTGCAGGAGTTTGATTATGTATTCCCAGAGGAGATGCCTAATGAGTTGCCACCCATTAGAGGCATTGAGCATCAGATTGATTTTGTACCTGGAGCTGCTATTCCAAACCGACCAGCCTATAGGAGTAATCTAGAGGAGACAAAGGAGCTTCAGAGGCAAGTTGTGGACTTGGTGAGCAAGGGGTACGTGAGGGAGAGCATGAGCCCATGTGCAGTACCAGTGCTATTAGTGCCAAAGAAGGATGGGACATGGAGAATGTGTGTTGATTGCAGGGCGGTCAACAATATTACGGTAAAGTATCGGCATCCCATACCTAGATTAGACGATATGCTTGATCAATTGCATGGTTCTTGTCTTTTTAGTAAAATTGATCTTAAAAGTGGGTACCATCAAATTAGAATGAAAGAGGGTGATGAATGGAAAACTGTTTTTAAGACCAAGTATGGCCTTTATGAATGGTTGGTTATGCCATTTGGACTTACAAATGCGCCCAGTACTTTCATGAGATTGATGAACCATGTCCTATGTGCATTCATTGGCAAGTTTGTGGTTGTGTATTTTGATGATATCCTAGTGTACAACAAGGACTTAAATGAGCATATTGAGCATTTGAGATGTGTGTTTAATGTGTTGAGATGTGAAAAGTTGTATGCTAATTTCAAGAAATGTACCTTTTGCATGGAAAGAGTTGTTTTTCTTGGATATGTTGTTAGTACAAAGGGTATTGAGGTGGATGAAGAGAAAGTCAAGGCCATCAAGGAGTGGCCAACGCCAAAGAGCATCACTGAGGTAAGAAGCTTTCATGGCTTAGCAAGCTTTTATCGGCGTTTTGTTAAAGACTTTAGCACCATTGCTGCACCACTCACTGAAATCATTAAAAAGAATGTCGGGTTTCATTGGGGGGTTACTCAAGAGAATGCTTTTGCCACCATTAAAGAAAGGTTGTGCTCTGCACCTGTGCTAGCATTACCTGATTTTAACAAAGTTTTTGAGATTGAATGTGATGCCTCAGGTATAGGGATTGGAGCTGTTTTGATGCAGGATAGGCGGCCCATAGCCTTCTTCAGTGAAAAGTTAAGTGGGGCCTCACTCAATTACCCTACTTATGACAAAGAGCTTTATGCTCTTGTTCGTGCATTGGAGACTTGGCAGCACTACCTATGGCCTAGGGAATTTGTGATCCACATCGATCATGAATTATTGAAGCATCTCAAGGGTCAAGGTAAGTTGAATAAAAGGCATGCTCGTTGGATGGAATACATTGAGACATTTCCATATGTCATCTGTTACAAGCAAGGTAAGGAGAACATTGTTGCTGATGCTTTATCTCGAAGGTATGTACTTCTTACTTCTATGAGTACTAAGATGCTTGGGTTTGAATATGTGAAAGACCTATATGCCGATGACGCTGACTTCTCTAATGTGTACATGGCATGTGATAAGGCGGCATTTGGTAAGTTTTACAAGCATGAGGGTTACTTGTTTAAAGAAAACAAACTTTGTGTGCCAAGTTGTTCTATGCGTGAATTACTAGTGCGTGAGGCACATGGTGGGGGATTAATGGGACACTTTGGTGTCAAGAAGACTTTGGATATTTTGCATGAACATTTCTTTTGGCCTAAGATGAAGAGAGATGTCACTCGCATTTGTGGCAGATGCATTACATGTAGGAAGGCCAAATCTAAAGTGTTGCCACATGGGTTGTATACACCCTTACCCGTTCCTAGTGAACCATAGGTCGACATATCTATGGATTTTGTTTTGGGGCTACCTAGGACAAAAAGGGATAGAGATTCTATTTTTGTGGTTGTGGATAGATTTAGTAAGATGGCACATTTCATTCCATGCCATAAAATAGATGATGCCACAAACATAGCTGACTTGTTTTTCAGGGAGATAGTACGACTCCATGGTGTTCCCAGGAGTATTGTTTCTGATAGGGATGTTAAATTCCTTAGCTACTTTTGGAAGGTGTTGTGGGGGAAATTGGGTACCAAGCTCTTATTTTCCACTCCTTGTCATCCGCAGACTGATGGTTAGACTGAAGTAGTTAATAGGACCTTAACTCAGCTTTTACGCATTGTTGTTCATAAGAATTTAAAAACTTGGGAGGATTGTTTGCCATTCATAGAGTTTGCATATAATAGGACCATGCATACTACTACTTCATATTCTCCTTTTGAAATTGTTTATGGATTCAATCCGCTTACCCCTTTAGATTTGATGCCTTTACCGATTGATGGCAGGAGTAACTTGGATGGACAAAAGAAGGCGGAGTTGGTGAAGTCACTCCATGAGAGGGTACGGCTTCAAATTGCGCAAAAGAATGAAAGGGTTGCTTCCCAAGCCAATAAAGGGCGAAGGCGTGTCATCTTTGAACCTGGAGATTGGGTTTGGGTTCACATGCGCAAAGAAAGATTCCCAGTTCATCGGAGGACTAAGTTGCATCCTCGAGGAGATGGACCTTTCCAAATCCTTGAGAAAATTAATGACAATGCCTATAAATTGGATCTCCCAGGTGAGTATAATGTGTCTGCTACCTTCAATGTTTCTGATCTTTCTCCTTTTGATGTAGGTGAAGATTCGAGGTCGAATCCTTTTGAGGAGAGGGGGAATGATGGGAAGCAAGGCAAGCCTACTCTTAAAGATCCTTTGCAAGTTCCATATGGGCCAATTACAAGATCGAGAGCCAAGAAGATCAAGGAAACAATGCAAGGATTAGTACAAACCACTTGGGAAGAAGCTAGCAAGAGCCCAACACTCAAGATGGGCTTGAAAGAAGAAGAACCAGCTTTGATCCACTTGATCCAAGTTGTGGAAGACTTGACTTAGAAATATGGCCTTTAGATATTAAGGTTTTCAATTTGTTTAAAGGATTTTTAGTATTAGTTTTGAATAAGTGGGCTTGAGGATGCTTAACCCACATATGTCTTACTTATTTGAAATAGGGTTTAGAAGTACTGTAGCATGACACTGTTCACGCTACAGTACCCGCGGCTACTGTTCACCAAGGGCATTTTTAAGAGAAAGGGTCTCAAACTTTAGTCTAGGGTTTTATCATATTTTGGGGAGGGTATTTAAAGGATTTAGCAGCCATTTCAAGGCAGACATTATTTTATTTCGAATTTTAATTGTGAGTGAGTTTTCTCCTCTTGTTCTTAATTGAACTCTTGAATTTATCAAAGGTAAATCACAACCTTTGTAGCGTTCCTCCTCGTAATTTGGGTTCTTGAAACGGGATTTCAACGGGTCTAGATTTTGATATAATCTAGGTTCTTGAAACGAGTTCTCAACGGGTCTAAATTCTCCATCCATAGACTTGAGTTTGGCATTCTTGGGTAAGTTTTCAAATTGATTGTGGGTTCAAGGGATTCTCTTCCCGCGGGTTCATATCAGTTCATGACTTCATGCTGTATAGCTTTCTCTGTCCCTTATTGGACGAATATGTATTGAATTGCTCTATGTTCTGTGCAGACAACATTTCTATACTAAAGAGAAAAGATACTAATATCACAGAGTTTATATAAATGTCAACTAGTAATCTGATGACATTTATGCGTATCTTCTGTTTCATATAAGTTTCAAGTCGTCTATCCTAACATAGCTAACATGCACGGGTTGTTGGAGTTGCTAATCTTGGACCTTTTGGGCACTTCCTGTATATAACTCCGGACAAAATTTTCAAGGGCAAGAGGGATTCAAAAACAGTAGCATTTTTTTTAGTCAGATGAAATAAGAGGGACAGTATTGACCTCAACTTTTGTAGTGAATGAAGGTCGTGTTTTTGGCATGGACATGGATAAAATGGCTGTACTTGATTTATTGCAGACTCGAGAATCATGGAAAAAGGGGAAGAACACTTAGCTCCGCTAACACCATCTAGCTCAAATCTCCCAACCACGGTGTGTTATATTTTTTAAAAACTTGTATGACTACGTTGGGTTGATATCTATGCAAAACAGTACATGAATAACTTGTGTAATAACATGTTAGGGCATAACGTCAACTTCTGTAAGCTTCAGAAATTACATGCACATGCACGGTTACTATGGGGAACTTCCGACGTGGTCACCTCTAATGCAACAGCCAGATGGCTACCAATATCCATGCAATATTCAACATGTGATACAAATTTATTGTTGAATTTTTATAAATTTTTTGTTTTATTTTTAAGATTAATGTCATGTACATTTTTAAATATTTAACTTCTTGTTTTTAGCCCAATGATGGTTACCCAACTCCTGTTATGACTACTGCATCCGCCGCAAGCGAAAGAGGTGATATAGAAGACTCCTCTCCCAATTGGGCTGAAACTGATTGCCCATCTACCTCCGCTAGAGTTGAAGAAAGCAACAAAGATAGACCCAAGGATTCGATTGAAACTGAGGATGGAATAAACGAGGCAAGTGACTCACTCAAAAATGAGTAGCACTAAAGCTATCCCAAGTGCAGGAGGATGTCGTGTAATAATTAGGAATAAATTCCTAGATCGTCTGCTCAGGGAAAGTTACTTAAAAATCAAACTCGTTGAAAAAGGTGAAACAAAGAGAAAATAAAATGATGGTATGTGCAATGGATGGAAAAGGGTACTAGTCATGGACTAGATTCATGTTTTTAGATTTTGATTGTCGGATTGGAATGTAAAGGACTAATAGATTAAACTCAGAAATTAATAAAACTAAATTAAGAATTAAACTAAATTAGGAAGTAATTGATAAAACATGGACTGAAAATTGAAAAGCCCCAAATTCAATGTTCTAGGGTTCATCATTATATTCAATTCACAAATTCTCAAATTAAACCACCGTAATTGTAATCACTACTAAAATGAAAGCTTAACGAAACGATAAAAATAAATAACATGAATTAAATGAATAACAAATAAATTACTCAAATGTCTAAATCAAAATTCTCTAAAATAATTCAGAAACTCAAAACTGAAATGAAATAACAAGTAGGGAATTGAAAAGATCAAGCCAGTTGAATGGAGATGAAGATTCAAAGCGGTGGAGAAGGCTGAGCTGCAGTGGCAATTGGACCCCTCAAGGAGTTCTTCAATCTGCTGCAGTGTGAGTGAATGATCCAGTGGAAATTGTGTAGCTGTGTGAATGGTCGATTGAATGAATCCTCCTCTCCGAATATGAACGAAAATCAAAGGAAAAATGAATTCTAAGTGTTTCTCTACTCAAAACCGAGTTTTCCAGCCCAAGAGTCGTCCTAAGATGTAAAAAAAACATATATATACTCTGATGGCGGAATAAACCCTGGTCTGTAAAAATGCGATCTTCGCTCGAGCGGAGTGTCGAGCGAACATCGAGCGTTCGACTCCACTTGAATTCGCTCGAGCGGCCAAATCAAAAACTTGACTCACTCAAAAATGAGTAGCACTAAAGCTATCCCAAGTGCAGGAGGATGTCGTGTAATAATTAGGAATAAATTCCTAGATCGTCTCCTCATGGAAAGTTACTTAAAAATCAAACTCGTTGAAAAAGGTGAAACAAAGAGAAAATAAAATGATGGTATGTGCAATAGATGGAAAAGGGTACTAGTCATGGACTAGATTCATGTTTTTAGATTTTGATTGTCGGATTGGAATGTAAAGGACTAATAGATTAAACTCAGAAATTAATAAAACTAAATTAAGAATTAAACTAAATTAGGAAGTAATTGATAAAACATGCACTGAAAATTGAAAAGCCCTAAATTCAATGTTCTAGGGTTCATCATTATATTCAATTCACAAATTCTCAAATTAAACCACCGTAATTGTAATCACTGCTAAAATGAAAGCTTAACGAAACGATAAAAATAAATAACATGAATTAAATGAATAACAAATAAATTACTCAAATGTCTAAATCAAAATTCTCTAAAATAATTCAGAAACTCAAAACTGAAATGAAATAGCAAGTAGGGAATTGAAAAGATCAAGCCAGTTGAATGGAGATGAAGATTCGAAGCGGTGGAGGAGGCTGAGCTGCAGTGGCAATTGGACCCCTCAAGGAGTTCTTCAATCTGCTGCAGTGTGAGTGAATGATCCAGTGGAAATTGTGTAGCTGTGTGAATGATGGATTGAATGAATCCTCCTCTCCAAATCTGAACGAAAATCAAAGGAAAAATGAATTCTAAGTGTTTCTCTACTCAAAACCGAGTTTTCCAGCCCAAGAGTTGTCCTAAGATGTGAAAAAAACATATATATACTCTGACGGCGGAATAAACCCTGATCTGTAAAAATGCGATATTCGCTCAAGCGAAGTGTCGAGCGAATATCGAGCGTTCGACTCTGCCTGAATTCGCTCGAGCGATCTCTTTTCCCTCATCTCACTTGAGCCCACTGTCGAGCGGAAGTCGAGCGTTTGAATCTGCCTGACTTCGCTCGAGCGGCCAGAAGCCGCCGCTCGAGCGAATTGTACCATAATCCATATTAATCAACAGTTGATAAAATTAGAGCAGATATTCATACTTTTAATCAATTAAAATCACAACTTTGATTTATTCATTTTTTCATATAAAACCAATGATAAAGTAATGAAAGAATTAATATATATTGGTTCCAAAAGCATTAAAAATGCAATAATTCAACTCAATCAGCAGGTCAGTTAGATGATGAGGTTGGTGGTGACACGATTGAGAAGCCCAAGCCGAAGATGGAGTTTAATTCTTTTGAAGAAGTAATGACTTATTACAAGCAGTATGCTAAGAATATTGGGTTTGGGGTGACGACAAGAAGGACTGAGAAGGGAGATGATGGGACTGTCAGATATGCCACCCTCGGCTGTGCCCGTGGTGGGAAAGCCCGTAATAGGACGTTGAATGTTGCCAGGCCACGGCCGATAGGAAAAACGGAGTGTAAGTCAAAGATTAATGTCTTAAAGGTAGATGGAAAGTATCAGTTGACAACAGTTAATAACATTCATAACCACGGCCTCAGTCCAAAAAAATCCCGTTTCTTTCAATGTAACAGAGAAGTTAGTGACTCTGTAAAAAGAGTCTTAGATACAAATGATCTAGCTGGAATCCGAATGAATAAGAGTTTTGGATCTCTTGTCGTTGGCGCGGGAGGTTTCGAAAACCTACCGTTTTTGGAAAAGGATTATCGGAATTACATCGATAAGGCTAGACATTTACGACTTGGCGCTGGTGGTGCTGGAGCCCTTCGAGAATATTTTTTACGGATGCAATACAAGAATCCTGGGTTCTTTGCGTCGATGGATTTAGATGACGACGGGAGGTTAAAGAATGTCTTTTGGGCAGACCCCCGTAGTAGGGCAGCCTATGAAGATTTCGGTGATGTGGTTACATTCGACACCACAAATCTGACGAATAGATATGGGATGCCATTCGCACCATTTGTTGGTGTAAACCACCACGGCCAGTCAATTCTTTTGGGAGCAGGATTGATATCCTGTGAGGATACGGCAACGTTTGTGTGGTTATTCAAGACCTGGTTACAGTGTACGGATGGTATAGCTCCTAGAGCTATTATCACAGATCAGGACAGAGCAATGAAGAATGCTATTGCTATTGTCTTTCCACAGAGTCGACATCGATTTTGTTTGTGGCATATACTCAAAAAAGTCCCTGAAAAGCTTTCTTCCTATTCTGCCTACAAAAGTGGGATGAAAAATGCTTTGATGAAATGCGTGTATGACACCCAAAATGTTGAAGAGTTTGAAAGTTCTTGGGAGCAATTAATCAGCACTTACAAGTTGGAGGAGAATGCTTGGTTGAAAAGTTCATACACTGAGCTCAAGCATTGGGTACCGGCATTCTTAAAAGATTCTTTTTGGGCGGGGATGAGTACAACGCAGCGAAGCGAGAGCATGAATGCTTTTTTTGATGGTTATGTTCACGCGAAGACAAACTTGAAAGAGTTTGTCGACCAGTTTGACAATGCATTGAAGAAGAAAATTGAAAATGAAAATAACGCTGACTTTCACTCATTTAGCGTGACCATTCCCTGCATATCTAGATCTCCGATCGAAAAGAAGTTTCAAGAATTATACATGAATTCAAAATTCAGGGAAGTCCAGCGAGAACTGCAATGTCTAATATATTTGAGCCCATAATTACTTAAGAGAGATGGTGGTGTCAAGACGTATCTTATAGAGGATGAAGTTCATGTGGAAGACTTCACTAAGCTAGTTACATTTTCAGTGGACTTTAGTGATGTGGAAACAGCTGGAAAGTGTTCGTGTGGGCTATTTGAGATGAGGGGAATACTGTGCAGGCATATTTTGGTTGTTTTTAAATGTAATGGTATAAAAGTTTTGCCAAATCAGTATATTTTAGACAGATGGAGGAAGGACATTAAGAGGAGGTACACGTTAATCGACAGCAGCTATGCCGAAGGGGCTCAGCGAGCAGATGCTAACAGATATTCTACTCTATTGAATATATGTTATAAGATGATTACTCACGCTGCGGGTTCAAAGAAACATACAGAGGATGCAACACAGAAGTTGTATTCAATGATTGAGTTATATAGTGAGAACCAAGAACCTCCATCAAGAACATGCACGGGTTCCAATAACCCTCCGTCGATACCGAATGCAACTACATGTGCGGGTTCAGATAAAGTACTCAGTCCGCTGGTAGTAAGAGGGAAAGGCAGACCACCATCTCTAAGGAGAGCATCGACCATGGAAAAAGAGATAAGGAAAGTTAAGGCGAAGGCCAAGAATGCAACAGTCAAGGGAAAACGTAAACAAGTACTTCACTATGATACTTACAAATAAATATACTTCTTAATTTGGTTTTATAAGTTATTAATGCATTGTTTCTACATGTGTTATGTTACTTGTTTTATTTTAGAGAGATGAAGGAGATACACCATTGCCGGACACTTGCAGAAATTTATTTGGCCCGTCAGATAAAGATATTTGTGATGTTGGATTGTCGCAGGTATATGAGCTTGTAGATCTAAGTATTGTTTAATGTGCTAGGTTATTTGAGAAAAATTATCTTTTTCGACAATTTTTAAACGTTTGTTATGCTATGATGACCAGCTTGTTGAAGACAGCTCAATTCTTGAAAAATGTCGAACCCAGCGCCAAGAATCAATGATCGGCAATCAAGAAATGGTAATATTTCTACATTTATTTAAGAAGTAGTAATATTGATGTAATATGGTTACTTAAGGTGTGGCAACACATATTACTCCTTGCAGATGTTCTTTGGGTTGGATGAATCACAACCGGTGGATGGTAGGTGATTTTTAGGCTTTTCATTGGTAACAAGTGAAGTTGGTACTTAGCATGCTTCGGCCACTTGAAAGAGTTTTTCTGCGTTTAATATGCACATTCTTAATTTAAAGTATTGTAAGAACTTAATTTAATTGATAGAATCTTAGATGAGATCAGAAATTTGTAAATAAGAATGATTATTTATACATATTAGGTTATTAGTTTCACTAAAAATATTTATGGGATTTTGAGAAATTGGATTATGAAAGGAAGCATAAATATTGAGGTATGTAATGGTTGGAGAATAGCAAATTTCATAATATATTTTTTGTGCTTGGGAGCCATTATAGTGATTATTATTGCGACAGTTTGGATTATGTAATTTTTCTAAGTTGTAATTTGTTTTATGTTGTGCAGATACTGATTCATGACTCCACCACGGCCAGCAGTATACGACATTTACATATACAAATTCCCACAGCCAGCATTCACTAAGTAAATGTAATTGTATAAAAGGTTATTATTGTTGCTTGGGGGAAATCCTGTTTGAAAAGTAGTAGAGTAAAAGGTTGTAGTGGAAGAATGTCTATTAGAAGGATACGACAAGTGAATTGTAATGTCGGATTAGAGTTTTGAAAACTTGGGATGTTTATTCACTAACTTGTGTAATGAATTTACATGAGGTTATTAATCCGAATGACTTTAAATATGGGAGAATATTATTGTTGCAATCTAATTTCTAGGCTAACAACAGTATTCTTTCCAGGATGCATTTTCGGGTTCTAAATTGGAAAATGTTTCTATATAAATTAGATAGAACACAAAATATTGCAAATATTCATAATAAATTCCCAATATTGCAAGAATCATTTCCCAATACAAAATAACTTCAACATATTCTTCACTAAAAAACTGCAAGGATTCTATCTTTTCCCAACACTTACAAACTTGGGATGTTTCACAAAACATCTAACATCCATCCCATTAAAGGTATTCCCTGTTAATAACAAAACATCTAGTTACTGTACCATATTCTATCATCCCATCCATCCCATGTATCATTTCCATTCCAACGAGCAAAACAGTCAAGAAAATGCAAAAGTGGGCATGGTAAGGGTAGTCGTTTCAAGTTCCCTTGTACATGATTCACAAGTTTCACTAACATATAATAAACATTACATACACAGCAGCACCTAAATTCTAACACATATATGAAATTACTTATGCACCACCAAGAAATATGCTACAACAAATGCTAAAGCCCAAAACCCACGGACTAATGTGCGTGCAAGTCTAACTTCAGCTTCACGTACAATAGCCACCAACTCCTTCAATAACTCCTCATTTCTATTGGATAGTACAAACTCGAATTCGTCTACTCTTTTACGCAAATCAATAACGAGCTTTTCAATATCATTCACTAACATCTTCAGCTCTTTCTCCTTGCTGCAAAATTCAGTGTCAATTTCTGGACGGTCTGACATCTCGTATTCATGGCCCTCTACCCATTTGAAATACTTACAATATGGTAAGCCCTGTGATTTTGTACACATTTCTTCCAAAAATGTTAGATGAACATCACATCAAACACAATGATTTAAGTAAAAGCTGAATTTAGTTACCTCTTTGTTGTACTTTGGGCAACTTTGAGAATCTCAGTTGGGCTTCAATCTCACAGAAGCATAATGGATGACCCATCTTTTGTTTGGCAAAAGAGGAAGAAGCACAAATTGTCATGGATGATTACATATTCTTATATTAATCCAATGCCACGAAAAATGTTGTCAGGAAAATAGAACACCCTCTGCCCTTATGATTTATTCATTAAGGTCGTGCATCTATGAAAGAAACTTTCCTAATATGTATCTCTTTAACACTTATGAACTAAAACTTATGGAAGCTAAAAGCTGGAATTTTCCAGTTAATAGCAAAAGGCTTTACATGTAACTAAGATGAAAAATCAGTATATGCCATGCATCTTTTTGAAATGGGCTTCACAATCTTACTAGTTGGGAAAAAAATAAAAATTATTCCACCAAAACTTCATTTTTTCTAAATTAAACTTGGGTTAAGTTTCATTTAGAAGATCTTGAGTGAGTGAGTGAGTGAGTGAGTGAGAGACAGATAATTTTCAAACCAGAAACTAATTGACTAAATTCTAACATTGTGTGTATTTCCAATTGTTCTTCATGATCATGTTTAGCACTAGGAATTAAGCAACAACATATATTTCCTGCATCTAGACCCCATGCCAGCTTGGTTTATGTATTAACTAAAAAGGAATGGAAAATTGGAAATCTGTTCATTCCAAAGAAAAGAAAACGTTTGGTACCAATATAAAAGAGGCATACTTGCACAGGCACATAGGAGTTGATGGTACCAATATTAAACATGGAAGTAGTAAGAAGGCATTTTTTTTTTTTAAGTGTACTAAGAAGGCATCTATCATGTCCTAAGCAAATACATTCAATCTCTGCATAACTCACTCAGCTGATCCTATATGAAATAGTGTACATTTGTCTACATTGAAGATTATAAAAGGGTTCGCTCTACATTTATTTCAGGCATCTTTGAAACAGTACTTCAAGAATCATGAATGTGAACAATTTTGGCACCTTAGCATCCATTACCAATAAATTAAATTTCTGTTAGAATCTGTAAGCACTTTGGGTCAAAACAAATGACCCAAAAGTCCACAATGTAGAAAAATCTCCCACTCTTCAGACTTCCCACCCCATGACTTAATATTTCATTCTTTACGGTGTTCATATCTACCTAGGTTTCTTTCCCAAAACAATTACCATCAAATCAAGACATGATGACTTCCATGCAAAGAATACCACTAGAATAGAAGAGCAAGAACAAGAGACACATGCTTTCCTGAACATTTATAACTGAAGGGAAAAAACAGTAGGCATTTATATACTAATATGTCAACACTCCGCTTATCTTTTTCCTAACACCAAAGCAGGACAAAATGAATCCAGCCACTTTGTATAATTTTCCAGGTATTTAAAGAATTTTTTTTTATAGGTATCGAGGTCCCAAAATAAATTATAAGACCGAATAGTTAGTGACACTATTTCCAGCTTTTCTCAGCAGCCAAGCAGACAATTCGCTTCCAAAATTAAAAAGGGAGTAAAACACGAACAAACCCATTTCAAAGCATGCAGCAAACACTTGAGTCCTTTAAATCATTCAAAAAATCTAATATCAGGCTATAAGATTTATGAATTCTAGTAAAACACGAACAAACCCATTTCAAAGCATGCAGCAAACACTTGTGTCCTTTAAATTAGCCTAAAAATCTAATATCAGGCTATGAGATTTATGAATTCTAGTAAAACACGAACAAACCCATTTCAAAGCATGCAGCAAACACTTGAGTCCTTTAAATCAGCCTAAAAATCTAATATCAGGCTATAAGATTTATGACTTCTAGGACTTCTTCAGCACAAATCAAACACCATTCCAACCCAAAATTACATTGACCAGCTTCTCTTTCGAGAGAGAGACAAGAAATAATACGCATATATGTGTGTGTGTATATATATATATATATATATATAGAGAGAGAGAGAGAGAGAGAGAGAGAGAGAGAGAGAGAGAGAGAGAGAGAGAGAGAGAGAGAGAGAGAGAGAGAGAGAGAGAGAGAGAGAGACAATCCCAAGATGAAATGACTCACCGTGAGGGTTTCCGATCTGAAATTATGGCTGAAATGGTTGAGCCACTTTCACAAGATCGTTCGTCTGATTTCAATTTACACAAAATGCTACGTGAAGGGGGGAAGGCAGGATGAGGAAAGGGGGAAGCACACGACTGCACCTTTTGCACCTGCCCTAATTTCATTCGGGTTCTGTTCCTGAAGTGGGGAAGGCAAGATGAGGAAAGGGGGTTCTGTTCTGTTCCCACCCGGCACGACGCACGGTTCTGTTCTGTTCCCACCCGGCATGACGCACCGTTTCATTAAAAATGCCACGTGGAACTCGGGTAAGCGGCGGGTACCCCAAGCCATGTGCAAATATCATTTTCGTAAATAAAATCATTATCTCAAAACAGTTCTTATAAACCATTAGGAAAAATACTAATAATAATAAATAAAAAAAGTAAAAATAATAATTCTAAACCCTAATTTATGACAAGTATGTTACAATCTCCCGTCTTTAAAAGGAATCTCGTCCTTGAGATGAAATGTACTCCAATTCATTTTAGAATGTGTCTCGTTTATTTTCAGAGATGAGATGAGGTGAAATGAGATGAGTTGAATAAAATATTATTAGAATATATTATTTTTATATTGAGATTTGAAAAAGTTGTATTGAGATTTGAAAGTTGAATTATTTATTTTATTTTGTATGGGAATTTGAAAAAATTATAATGATTAAGATGAGATGAGATGAGATGAAAGTTTTATGAAAGTGAACACGTCATAAATTCTAGGGGAATCGTGTGCTACTAACTTTGACAAAAAATTCCTCTTAACGAAATATCAGATATAAAAGATCTCATAAATAAATAAAAATCAATCTTTATTAAAATAATTAAAATATGAATGAGGGTTTGTGAAAGCACATATTAAAAAAAAAACAATCAAGTCTCATGTGCTTAATAAATAAAATAAAAATCATAAAACGAGCATGTCATAATCTACCTAGGCATCTACCTAGGAGTCGGCCTCATATCCTTGATTCAAACCTTGTCCAACAGCTCCATCTTCACAAAGATCATCAACTGCAACCACATCACCAAGAGAAAGAGCAAACACTCTGGCTGGTTTTGTAGCCCTCTACCCACTTCCTTTAGCTAAAACTAGTGTGTTATTTTTCAAGCAATCTCGAGCCGTATGGTTGGGCTCTCCACATTTGAAGCAAGCATTCTAGCCTTGAAAACAGTTTCTCAGTTGCATCCTTCCACAAGTCTTGCAAACTGGGTAGGACTAACTACTGTGAGATGGCCTTAACAGTAGTTTGGAGTAGGCTTTTTGTTGCAATAAGGCTCTTGTCGTGTCTGTTGGCGTTCCTTCTAATTAAATAGCTCTGTGTTCACCCTCATGTCTTCTTCTACCAAAGTGACTTGAGTAACCAAGTTAGTGAAATTACAAATCTTGAGTGGTATAAGACTACTTTAAATCTTCAGATGCAGTCCCCGCTCGAGTTTCTATGCTTTCCTCACTTCATCCAAATCAAGTAATTGCAAAACTTCACAATGCCACAAAATGTTGCAACATAGCGATTTATAGTCATGGTTTCTTGAATTAGCTTCGCAAATCATTTGGCACTTGCTTCCTAAAGTGTCTAGGAGAAGAAACGGTCTAAAAATGCTAGCTTGAAGCGATCCTAGGTGATGGGTACTCCTTCGCCAAGTTCGAGCTATAGTAATTCTCCAGTAGCAGACCACCACTCATATGCTTCATCCACTAGTATGTAGGTGGCATACTCCACCTTCTGCTCGTCTATGTAGAAAAGAGCCCTAAAAATCTTCTCCAACCTTTCAATCCAACTTTCAACATCTAGTACTTCTAACTTGCCATCAAAGGTCAGAGGATGCTGCTGAGTAAACTAATCTTTGATACCTAAGCACATTAGTCAGTAGATGTATAGCTTCAACTAATCGTTGCCCTCCATCCATCGGGGCACTGTGATTTTCTTGATTGATATCTCCACCAATGTTCCAAGATATCTTACCACGCGTCGTGTGTTACTTCCTAAAACACACGGGTATGCGTATCAAAACCACAAACTAGCTCTTATACTCAAGAAATTCAAGCCTAAGAAAGACTAAATTTCCAATCTTATAAATTGGTGCAATTCCATGGGACATTTGGATTTAACCCAGAGACGTATTGCTCTAATACCACAATGTGACTTCTCCAAATTCTGTTTTAGACCTAACAGATGCTAAAGTGTCGAGATGTGCAACACAAGGTTACATGGCCTAATTCATAACAATTAAAGATGCAATATACCTAGCATGCATCTAGCAATATGCAATATTCACAGCTGATAATGATTTTCTTTAAGTAATACTATGGACCAAATAAGATATATCACAAAACATTGAAAGATAATTCATAAACTGAATGTGATAGACGTTCGAGATTACAACATAAGTCTAAAAGGTCTATAATCATAAGAGTAATGGAGACTGAGCTTGTGACAACCCAAACTTAGCCAAGTCCTCGCCCATTTTTGTCACCATGATATACCTAAATTGGACCATGCATAAGGTTTAGAGCCCTTAAGAAATCTTGTGCTTTTATTTATTTAAAATTATTTTCCATGGTGTAATTAGCATTTTAGCCTAGGGGTGTTCAACCGGATCTGGATCTGGGTTCTAAAAACCGGGCGGGTATCCTCCCTGATTCACCTGAATTCCAATCCGGGCGAATATCCGGGTTTAATCCGGATATCCGAATTATAACCGGATATCCGGTTTTTTGAAAATTTTACCTTAAAAACCCGGATATCCGGATTATAACCGGGTTTAATCCGGATTTTTTTTTTCAAAGACTTTAAAACTCTAAAAAAATAAAAAATAAAATCTGATATCTTGTTTCAATCTCAATGCAAAACAGAAATTTAAAAAGAACAAAATAAAACATAAATTTACAAAGAAGAAAATAAATAATAATACATTATAACTAATTAAACTAATATAATGCTGCTACTATTTCTAAAAAAAAAAAAATTACAATGAGGAACCAAATCAGGTCCAAATCAGCATCAATCTGGACTTTAGGCTATCTTCATCTATCAGGTCCAAATCAACATCAATCTGGACTTTAGGTGAACTTTTTGTAGCCTTCTTGGTAGCAAACGAGGACCACTATGGCCCTCATGATGCTGTAGATCCATATCACTCCTGCCCATCCCCACCCAACACCATGGATCCTGGCGAATCCCCAGTGTGCATACACAGCAATGACAGTGGCCACCTAATTTCAATAGGTGAAAAATTAAGACAAGATAGAGGAATCATGCACAAGGAAATGGCAAGAATGGATTCTACATAGTAATAAATGAAAATACTAAACATTTGTGCTGCAATAAAGGCAGTGACAAGCAATAAACCAGGGCATTCAACAAAGGACCAGCTCCTTGATCTAGTGACAAAAATGAGTGCCTGACTAATAATGCTCACTTGAAGGTAGATGGCTGAGTTAAGCTCTTCCAGGCTTTTACCAATGTGTCTCACGCCAAATGTTTCCTGCATTGATTAAACTCTCAATATCCATCTTCCATATAAAATCATTGAAATAATGTAAATTTAGCATGATTCACTTACTAAGAAGAATTCAGTGTCGTGTGCAAGATAGAAGAACAACATAGTCATGAGGGCCATGTAGGTTCCGAGTACAACCCCAGTGGCAAAGATTTCCTTCAACTTTTTGTGGTGTAATTAACACAATGTTCCCACTAAAATTCTAGTAGGAAGTAATAGAAACTTTGTTCATTGTTCAAGTTTAATTAACAAACAGTAAATCCTAAATGCAAATAAGATACATGTATTCAAGATAGCATAATATACTTACAGTTACAGAAGGTTTGTCAAATGTGCTGAACCACTAAATTAAGTTGCTGAAGTTGAAGGAAGAGGGTTACCTTTAGGAAAAAAAAAATATAGAGGTTAAGTTAAATGGATAAACTAACAATAAAAAATCAAAATTAACAAATAAAAGCATTTACTTTCGATGGCAACGTCTTCTACATGCTCCTCCACCTCCCAAGAACTAAGTGGTTCACAACTCGACCAATTTTGCGTATAGATTAGTGCTTGGACAGTCTTCGGTGCTAATGAGCTTCGGTATGGGTCTATTACACGTCCACCGGTGCTAAATGCAGACTCGGATGCGACCGGTCGAAATAGGGATGACCAATATATCACGTGCGATCTCCGCAAGGATGGGATATCTAAATGAATTCCTCTTCCACCAATCCAAAATATCAAACTCGAGTACTTTTGGTTCAATCACATCCGACAAATACCTCTCTAAGTCCGAGCTAAATACCGAATTGTTTTGCCCCTCAAGATATTGATCTAGAGATGTATCAAAATCTTCATATTCCAAGTCGTCACCAATGATACTTGAGGAACTTGAAACTTGTGCCATATTTGATCTTCCACTATCTAGCCCATAAAACTTGTGATATTGCTCAATCAAACGATTCATGAGCAATCTTACATTGGCCTCAATTCTATCTCCACATTCATCCCCTTTGCACTTTTTTAACCAATATGACAAGGCTGTGATCTTATATCGAGGGTCAAGGACAAAAGCTACATAAACAATCATGTTCATTTTATTCATATTCCCCCAATATTTATCAAACTTAAGTTTCATATGAGACGCCATCTTCCTCAACAAATCATCCTCACTATGACCCATTTTGTTCAAATTGTGCTCAATTGTAGAAATTTGTTGAAATAACATATTAGATGTCACGTAAGATGAGCCGGAGATTTTCAAAGTGGCATCATAAAAAACTTTAAGAAACTTAATAAAAACACGAGCCCTTTGCCAATCTTCAAATGGAGGCGCTGCAAGCTATGACTCCCTCATTCTCATTAGCACAAAAGCTTTTTCATATTTTTCAGCAATACTAAGCATTAGGTATGTGGAGTTCCATCTAGTGGGAATATCTAGACACACCATTTTTCCACACACAATATTCAGCTCCTTTGCACATGCTCTAAACATATCAAGCCTTGCCGGTGAGGACCTCACAAATCTTACTGCTTCTCTAATATTATTTATAGCATCATATATAATTTTTAAACCATCACAAACAATGGGGTTTAAAATATGTGCAGCACATTGCACATGTATAAACTTGCCTTCCAAAATTATAAACTCCTTATCTCTTATGCTCCTCCTCACATGATCAATAGCGACATCATTAGAGGTGGCATTATCCACAGTGATCGTACAAAGGCAGTTAATCTCCCAATCCATCAAGCAAGACTCTAACATCCAAGCAATGGTCTCACCTCTATGATTAGGAATCTTGAAAAACATTATGATTTTCTTGTGTAGTACCCAATTTTGATCAACATAATGACATGTGACACAAATATAATTCTTGTTTTGCACCGATGTCCATATATCGGTGGTCAAACAAACTCTTTGATTATTCAACAAAGCCTTCAACTTTTGCTTCTCCTCCTTATATAAACCAATACACTCTTTTTGGAAGGTGATTCGGGATGGCAAGTTGTGTCTAGGCTCTAAATAACCTAAGAGTTTAACAAATGCTGGATGCTCTATAACCTTGAATGGTAATTCACACTGGATAAACAAATTAGAAATCATCCCCTTTAATTTTTCATGGTCATATTGTCCTAACATTTGAGTACTAGATCCTTTACCATCCATTCTAACTCCAATGTGTGATGGTGATTTATCCTTCTCAAGAATTTTATCCCGTCTAATGGGAGACTCTGGACAAGAATATCCTAGGTGGTGTAACATTGATGAAGTACCATTTTTATAATGGCATCCATAAATCTTGAAACAATAATTGCATTGAGCTTTCGGTGCAATGGGATCAACGGGTTCAATCTTTGTAAAATGATCCCATACATGAGATTGGTTGGTAGCCTTCTTGGCTCTTTTTGGCTTTGGGGGGAGAGATGGTGCGAGCCCGGGGTTTGGGGTATTTATGGAGGAAGGCACTAAAGGACTAGTGTCTTCCTCCATGTCTAATGAAATATGAGCTGAACTAGAACCACCAATACTATCACTAAAACTACCTTCCATCTATTTTAAGCATAAGAAAAGACAGAAATATAATAAAAATCAAATCAGCAACAATACAAATATATATATATATATATATATCCAAATAAACACAAACAAAGATATCCTCATTGAATTCTAAATTGTTATTTCAGTTACAATGGGCTAGTTGTAGGCTGTTGGGTTTGTATTTGATTTTCGCTTAGTCTAGTTGTAACTTGTAGCTAAAATATCCGCTTCAAGTTTTGCATTAAATCTGGGTGCAGTGTTGCCTAAAATTAAGCTTAAACTTGGCATATTGTGGCAGTACTACAAGGAGTTGGATGATCGATCAATTAAAAGTCTTTATTAATTAATTTTTCATAATTATTTCAATGCTGATAAATAAGAAAATAACTCATTGTATTTATCATCAGTTTTTCTAAATTAATTAACTCGTTGCTAAATAAATATAAGAAATTCGTAATAACAAAGGAAATTTTAGTTTTGAACATAATTTTTTTTTTAAAAAGTACAAACAACAAAGGCAAGTCCTGGTAATTTTTTTTTTAAAGGTCTTGGTATTTCTGATCAATGTCTTAAAATCTTATACTAATTAATATATAATGATGTGATTTTTTTTATTATTATAAAGAAGCCAAATGATCAAACAGTCTAAGCTAGTGCACTCTAGGTAATTAGAAGTTTTAATATTTTTTTTGTTTCAATAGTAGCTAATTAGAAGTTTCATATTACTAATTGTTAAGTTTCAACACAAGTTTAATATTTAAAGGGTGTTCATATGTTAGGCATGACTACAATAATTCGTCATTAAATGTGTCTATTTGTGATATAAAAGACACCAGATGGAAGAAAAACTATAGGCTCTGTTCTGAAAGTGAGTTTCACACTCTAGCCCTCCTCCCCTGTTATTTGCAAAGAGAAATTTGTGTTCATTTTCAACTTTTCTTTTACATAATCTGTAGACAGATTATGTAAAAGAAAAAACGTATCCACAAAATAGCATAACATTTCATCTTGATAATGTAAATAATGTTGTTATTGAGTTCCCATAAAGAGAAAAAGAGAGAACATAGTGAGCAGTGCAGTTCTTTTTTGCACGTTACAACTAAACCATTTCCTCTGTATTCCATTTTTACATGTATCGATCCAGGCTTCCCACAAAAGGATATCCAAATCACCCAACTCTCAACCTTCAGATTACAACAATACTTGATTGCCATAAAGCAAAAGGAATTAGTCATCAACAAATTTAGAGTAAGTTTAATGTCTGTAACTCCATATAAATTAAAACCCTTATATATATGGACATGACCTTTAGATTAACCAAAATTTGGCTAGCTGGCACAATCCTAGTGGTCATTTGCAAATAAAAAGCAAGGAAGAAGTACCAATCTCTACTGAGTAAATGGAGCTTGAGCATGATTACCAAAAAAAAAAAAAAATGGAGCTCGAGCAAGCACCATGTTGTAATTATATTTACAAAACCAAGTCTATATAAATATCTGAAGGCAACAGCAACATAATTTGGGAAGGGACAACAAATTGCAAAAATTCTGACCAATATAAATCTGTAAATGATTATAATCAAAAGCCAAGTCACAAACCCAGAAAAATCAAACACAAACCCAAACTAGACTAAGTGAAAATCAAACACAAACCCAAACTAGACCAAGCGAAAATCAAACACAAACCCAGAAAAATCCAACCAAACCGAGAGATATAAACATCAGCTTCACAAAATAATAAACCCAGAAAATCAAACACAAACCCAACAGAGCAAGCAAAAATCAAACACAAACCGAGAGAAAGACAGAGACAGAGAGAGATTAGTATACCGTCGGTTTCGAGATAGAGATAGATTCGCAATCGGCACGGCTAGGGTTTTCGTTCGGTTTGACGAGAGATTGAGACAGAGAGCTGAAGAGAGAAATTTCGTTCGGTTTGAGAACTAAACCGAGAACTTGAGAGGAAATGTAAGAAATAAACGGTGTCATTTTGGCAAGAGAAAAAAAAAATCCGGATGTAATATCCGGTTACGGATTACCGGATTAAAAAATTGGATCCGTAACCGGATCCGGTTTTCCAGACCCCGCAAGGCCTTAGGATTTCAGCCAGGCCACTAGATTGTAGTACCAAAATAAATAAATAAAACCCTAAAGGGTTTAGGGTACATGCCCAACCCACTAAAAACTCATGGCCTATTTGTCATACATTTAACGCCTAATGAATTGGGACAAAATAGTGGGAAGAAGGGTGAGAGAATTAAGGATTGGTGTAGCCTAAAAACCTTAGCATGCCATCCATGGCAAGAATAACATATTTTGACACTTATCATTCAGGTAGAGAGTAAGGAGAATTCTTCTAGAAGAAGTAATCATGAGGCATGTAGGGAAGACAAGAGATACTCGGCCATTGCATCCACACACACCAATCACCCAATGCCATTTGTCAAAAACATGAGAGTTCCAAGGAAGATTACATGGGAAATGGGCGCATAGGGGAGCTCAAAGGACAAAAATCATAACCCACAAAGAGTTAGGGTTTCCGCCAAGGTGAGATGCACACCCATCCTAGAAGACCCAACAACGTCTTTGCCAAGTGTCACATATGCATTCAAAAAGGGAGTTTCTAGAAAGAAAAAATGATTAGGAGTGGAAGAGACTTATTGGGACAAGGCAAAAACCTAGTCCCTAGGTTCGGCCACACAAACACACATGCCACTCTCCCACACCCACATGCCACATGTCACTCACCTACGAAATTGTCACTACATGCCACACCAAGAAGCTAGGGAAGAGGAAGAGACCTTGTGGGGAAATGAGAGGGGCGGCCAAAACACACACACACACACACGTGCCACTTGCCAAGTGGCAAGCATGCACACGTTCATCCTCTCAAGGATGATTGAGATTTTGTGTATTGACGATTTAGCCATCAGATTCATTGAACATAGACATGTGAAGAGAGCCACTCTTGCAAACTGGGGTTTCAGATGAAAGGTCTCACACGCCACTTGTCAATGAGACTCTTGACTTTCCTGAAGCAACACAATAATGAGGAATATGAAGGGGGTTTCGACCATTGTACCACATGGCATCCATGCATAAGTACCTTACATTTTCAAGGTTAGAGTGCGAGAGAATGAAAGATGTCTATAAAAGGGGAGGGGTCAACGAGTGAAGAGTCTTTTTGTGCAATTTCAAGTTCTCAAACACTTCACTCTTGCTTCTCTTCTCCTCCCACATGCTTAAGCATTTTCTCACCATTTTCTCACCACCCAAACACACGTCTCTCTCACCTCTCATCTCCTCCAAATTTTGGACAAAGAAAGAAACTAAGGGTCTCACTTTCTAAGGAACAGGGGGCACACTGGATCATATTGCTTTTACTTGGATCTTTGTAAGTGGACCTTCAACCTACTCTTGGATAATATGTGTATATGACATGTGAACTTATACTCGCGTGTTATTTTATGATCTAGTTGAATGGATGAAATATCTTATTAAGCCATGCTATGTGTTCGGTTCTATATAAATGTGTTTGCTAAGTTAATAGATGATGTTATATCAAACTTGTTAGAAGTTATAAGCTCATATTACTTTTGTAAAATCATGCCTACAAGTGCTTATGTGTTCCTGCCAAGCATAGTAAATGATGTTTATGAAACTATTTTACCAATTGATAAGTGTTGAATGCCATTGTTCATATGTGTAAACTAAGTATTTGCATGTTCTAATATTTTCAAGTCATAACACAAGATGCATATTACTTAGTGTGTGATTGCATGAATCTCAGCATAGATGATTACATGGTTCACGAAAAGAAATAAGCATCATAAGTCCATGTCACATGCATTCGGGTTTATGCACTATTTTCAAAGAAAGGAGTCAATAAATGTTTTATCATGACCCCAAATGCTAGGGCGGAGGAATGTCCTAGTAGAACTTATCTGTCCACTTTGCAGTATGTAAATTTGGAGTAGTAACCCTTGAGACGATGAAATATAGTCGACAGTCCTTGAATGGATCCTTTCTAAAGTATGTCAGATCGATGTAGCACCTAAAACTAGTGGGTGCCTATATGTGTTTTGTGCAGTGAAGGAAAATATGACAAACTACTGAATAAGAATAAGATATAGTCACATCAGCCAAGTGGGCCAAAGGGTGATGCAATAACTAGCGAGGAACACATGAAGCCTAGAAGAGCTGTGAGGTATCCAACCATATTGTTACAAGTAAACACAAGGCCATAAGTAAAATATGTGCATCAAATTGTTCAAAGCTCAATGGAAAAAGATGTGATTTGAAAATTCAAAAGAACTCTGTCTCATGATATTGAAAAGTCAAATTGCATAAGTAAATTTTCTGTGTCAAGTACATGTCCATGCATTCGTTTCATGGTTTTTGCCTTTGTATGCTTATATTATTTATAATATGTTGTTTATTTACTTACTGAGATTTCTCGAAATCTCACTATGGTAGTTTCCACTACTATTCCGAACTCAGAATGATAGATGTTGTGATAGGTACACAGGACCTTAAGAATGATGAATGAGATTAATGAGCTGATAGAGGATGAGTTTAGTGTAGAAGCTCATTATAACTTTGTTGCCACTTGTTTGGAGTTCATTGCTCATTGTCTTAAGGATAGTCTAGAAGCCCTTAATAAGTATGACCACAGGACCAAGTCATTAGAGCCAAAAGAAGTCCCTCAGATAAAAGAGGACATGGATTTTGTGATGGGATATCTTAAACAAGCAAGAGATTTTTCTGTAAAGGCAAAGGAAATTACTTCCAGTTTAGACTTCTTGAGCCCAAGCTCTTGTAAACAAGGGGAGTTTTCTTTAGTGTAACCAGTGAATGGGTCATCATGCTACCAAAGTTTCTCGTTTCCTAAATTGAGGTTCATTTTATCAAAGACCCCTAAAGTTTTTGGGAAATATTATTATTACTTATAACTTTTGGGATAATATAGTTACCTTTTGGTACCATGAATTTAGTATTTGCTCTAAACTTTACTTAGTTTATACTGTTTCAACTATGAATTATTGCATACTACTAATAACATGCTAGATGTATTGCATACTTAACAATCATGAACGGAGGCATGTTGCCTTGAGTTACATGTCCCAATATTGCAGTCACCGTCCAATCCCAAACGGACATGGGGGCATCTTAGATGGTGGTATCAGAGTAATTGCATCTCTGGGTAAACCCACAGTTGTCCTAGGGAACATGGTACCATAATTTAGGCTTCAATCTTATGGTTTTAGGCTTCAATTGTTTACCTATAGGTTTGAATCCTAGTGATGATACAAAGGAAAAGGAAGTGCACGGAGTCAGCCATGAGTTAAGTGGAAAGGGGTAATTCCCTTGGATGATAAAACTAACATATGCTAGTTTGTACATTTAAGGAGGGAAGAGAATCCACGGCGTGTGGCAGGCGTGAGGTGGTTTCCCCAAGATTAAGAGATCGGGAGGAAAGGAACCCTCCTTTGGAAGGAGGGCAAGCAAACGTGGAGGCCAAGTGCCAAAGGATGAAAGTGGTACCCCACTAGATAGCTCAAGGATAAAAGAACACTAGTCAAGAGTAGCCTAGGGGAGAAAATCAAGAGGGCTTGTTTGAGAAGTTCTTGGTATATAGGTACCCGATCTTCATGGGTACGGAAGGAGCGTTGAGGTCCAACAAGTGGCTTATTGATTTAGAAAGAACTTTCGATATCAGTGGATGTACAGAGGAACAAAAGGTCTAATATGCTAGCCATTTGCTTCAGGGAGAAGTCAACATATGGTGGGACATGAAGCGACAGCTTCTGGCTCCATTGGTAGTGGTTTAAAAGGGACTTAATCCTAGGGATGGACTAGCTATCTTGGCATTATGCTAAGATAGACTGTGAAAGGAAGTAGGTGATGTTTGACTTGCCTACTAAGGATAGAAACCATTATTTGGGAGAATTGGTCAAGTTAGCTCCATTGGTAGTCTCAAGTTGCCAAATTAAGAGAATTTTAAGGGAAAGAGCCACCGCTTATCTTTTGGTCATAACTAGGGAAATAGAAGAGCTTAAAGGAGTACAAGGAATACCAATTATGGAAGACTTCCCTAGGGTATTTGCTAACGATTTACCTAGATTCCCCCAAGATTGAAAAATGGAATTCATAATAAACTTAGAGCCAACAATAGCCTTGATGCACAAAAAGCTGTATAGGATGGCTCCGACGGAACTAAAAGAACTATATGTCCAAATTGAAGAACTTTTGGAGAAGAGATTCATTCGACCTAGGTCATCCCCTTGGGGTGCGCCAGTCCTAGTTGTTAAGAAGAAGGATAGATCACTAAAAATGTATATTGACTACCGAGAGTTAAATAAAGTGACCATCAAGAATAAGTATCCCTTGTCGCAGATTGACGAATTATTGGACCAATTACAAGGAGCATTAGTATTTTCCAAGATAGATTTGCGATCGAGGTATCACCAACTTAAGATTAGGAAGCAAGATGTCCCTAAGACCGCTTTTCAAACTCGATATGAACATTTCAAGTTCCTAGTAATGCCTTTCGAATTAACCAATGCCTCGGCAGCGTTTATGGATTGAACAAAATCTTTAGACAGTATCTTGATAGTTTTGTGGTGGTGTTCATAGACGATATTTTGCTATATTCCCGAAGCCATGAAAAGCATAGGGAACATTTGAGTTTAGTGCTAGAGACATTGTAGGAGCATCAACTCTACACCAAGCTTGGCAAAATTTTTGGCTTTGAGAGGTGAAATTTTTTAGACATGTCATTTCTAGTATAGTTGTGGACCCTACTAAGAAAGAGGTCGTAACAAAATGGCAAAAGCCGACCAATGCCCATGAAATTTGTCATTTTCTTGGTTTGGTTGGTTATTACTGGAGATTCATAGCAGGCGTTTCGAGACTCTCTAATCCCTTAACAACATTGACAAAGAAAAATGCAAAGTTTATGTGGAGTGAAGGTTGTGAAATGAGCTTTCAAGAATTGAAAATGAGGTTGACAATAGCACCTATTTTGGCTTTACCTAAACCTCATAAGCCTTACATGATTTATAGTGATGCCTCAACGATGTGTTTGAGATGTGTTTTGATGCAAAAGGGACAAGTTGTCGCTTACGCCTCATGATAACTCACGGATCATGAACAAAACTATTGTACCCATGGCCTGGAATTAGTAGTAGTGGTTTTCGTGATTAAGATTTGGAGATATTACTTGTATGGAGAGAAGTGTGAGATTTTCACAGATCAAAAAAGCCACAAATACTTATTCAGTTAGAAGAACTTGAACATGAGACAAGGAAGATTGGTCAAGATGATTAGTGATTATCAATGTGAAATAAAGTATTATCCTGGAAAGGCTAATGTAGTAGTGAATGCCCTTAGCCAAAAGGCTCAAATCATTCTACTATCTCTATTGGCCGAAATGAGGGCTTTGTTGATCTAGAATCTGCCAAAAGATTTCATGGTAGCGGTAGTGTAAGAGATCATATTACTTAATGATAAGGAGATCATAGAAGGGTAGCAAAGTGATCCTAAGCTCGAGGAACTTTAGTGGAGGATTGCTCAGTCTGACGAACCGTAGAATCTTGCACAAGCCTAACATATTGCATGGGTGCGAAGTCGCATGTCACCCTAAGGCCTCTTCCTCTTCCCCATCATTTGGGTGTGTTGGAAACACCATAACACTTTTGGACAAGTAGCGCCTCCTTCCTCCAAACAGAAACCTCATTCCACTTTTGCCCTTCATCCCATGTCTTGGCTCAATGAATCAAATGGCTATTTGGTCTTTTATCAAGCTAATATCTTCATCAATCTCCTACATATATTGATGTGTGCTAAGTGGTATGTGAAGAGTGTGTGTGTGTGTGTGCATGGTGGCAAAAACCTCCATTTCTTTCCAAGATGATCTTCTTTCACCAATATCTTGGATATTGTGTGATTGATCACAAGGGTAGCAAAAACCCCAAAATCCATGCCAAAGCCGTCCATCTCAAGGGATTCTCTTACAAAAATCCTTCTAGAAACCCTACTAGGCATGTAGCCCATTCTTCCAACAAGATCTTGCCCTTTCCCAAGACAAACTCTTCACCTACCCTTTTGCATTATGACACATGGCAAGAATCAAATCAATTCCCTCATGGTTGTCGTGCATGCCCTTTGAACTTTCCTCAAGTTCTATCTTTTCATGCATTTTCATCTTCCCTCTTTGCATGCATGACACATGGTAAAACAAATCATCCTTCCCTTATGCTTGACGTGTATGCCCTAATTCTATTGGCTCAAAGCCCTCATCTTGCTATAAATTTGAATCTACTTGGAATTGGGCCTTCCTTAAGGCCTCTCATGCCTTCTAATCCAACCAAATTGTCCCAATGGGTTATTCTTCCTTTCTTGGCCCAATTATCAGGAAAAAAAAAAAAAAGAATAAGCAAGAAGCTTGGAAAAAATCATGGTTGTCACAAATCCTCTTTTAGTCGAAACCCTAAAGCTTCTTGGAGACATGTGCTTAAGTCTCTTGAGATCCCCTATGTGCCACTTCCCTATGCAATCATCTAGGAACTCTTATAGTCTTAACAAATGGTAAGAAATGTGGGTGGTTGTTGAGTGGGTGCATTGGCTGAAAGTCTAAGGGGATGGATCATATCATTCCTTAGGTTTCTCATGATTTCTTCCTTCTAGAACTCTTCTTCATGTGTGAAAATATCAAAAATAGGTGAGCTTTGTCATGGTAGGCATGCTAGGGCTTTAGGGCTATCGAAACCCTAAAGTCTCTCACCCCTATTTCCCTTAATCAAGTCTAGGTTCATTGTGCCTTGTGAGACATGTGGCTAAACCTTTGCTGTATTGGGCATGTGCTGCTTGTTCCCCTAGGGTTTTAGGCTTTAGCGCAATAGGGCTAGCCAAAAATTCAAAGGCTGCCTGTCTTATGGGCTTAGATGCTCAATGCATGAAGAGAAATAAATAATTAACTAAAGCCAAAGGTTTCTGAGTACTCTAAACCTCTTACATGGTCCAAAATAAATATAAAATGATGACTTAAGATAGGCAAGGACTTGGCTAAGTCAGAGTTGTCACAACTGGAAAAGTCGTCCACCATGCAGGTGAGAAAGAAAAGCTGAAAAGGCCATCGTTTTGATGAGATAAGTTACTTGCCCGTGGTGAGCAAGGGTGATAGATAAGGGAGCTTTCCAAAACAACATGGAAGATGCTCAGAATTTTGGTTGTCATACACAAAAACCCACGCTCCACTCGTAGGATCATATCCCTTGTGGGTATGCTGGAAGGATTCTGACTTGGGCCCAGCACCACTTGGGAGACCCTCATTGAAGGATGATTGAGAAGTTGGCAGGTGATAGGGAAGTGTAGACCATGCCCTGGCCATCTATCTCGGTCATCTCACATTGTGACAAGTCGAGGCCAAATAAGTCCTATTCAAGCATACCTGGAGTAGAGATGTGTCAAAAGGACATTTGATAGTCTCACCCTGTAAAATGGATTTGGACATGGGACGAAATTTCACATTACGATCTTAGATACCTGAGACCTCGTGTAGCCAAAATCTACAGAGGGAGCAAGGAAGAGAGTGACTCAATTTAGTAGCAAGCCCCACGTTGTGAGGTAGGTTAACTTTTAAGACAAGACTAGGGAATTTGAAGTGAATGTTGTATGTAAAAGGCATTTACATTTTCTGTAACATTCCCCTTTCTAATATAAATAAACCTATTTTGGATCATTATGTTTATGTTCATTTCCTGCTCTCCGATACTTTGAATGTGTTTGTTATTTTCATTGTATCGTGGATCAATCTTCATGTGGCGGGATGGAGTACCAAGTGTCCATTCCTATGAAACATCACCACAAGATTTAAAGGGATAAAGAAATTCCTTGTGAATGATTGGGGTGAGGCGGTATCATGTTGGCCTCACCTGATAGTTAGGATGTAGAGTGTCTTGATATATCACGTGTTGGTGACTTTGAGTTGGTTGGTCGAATAGATGTTCTCCGGTGCAACATGTTATCACTGTGTGAGAGTTGACCTGCATTGGGGTACATGCAAGTTGGCTTGCACCATGTTGATCAGGTAGAAGGGATTTCCTCGATATCGAGCGATGGAGCAACTCATCCCATGTTTGCCCATCAGGCGACGAAAATGTCTATGTGACGAAAGGAAAAATCTAGTTGCAAGCATAATTGTGCACTAACATGTGCACTAATGTAATGTGATTGGTCAAAAAGTAAATTTTATTGAAAACAGTGCTAATTTAAATTCTGAATATGAAGAAATTAGTATTGGTACGCAGATTAGTACACAACTCTGCTTGTACGTAGCAAAACTCGTGACGAAATGTCCGTGTGATGAATTTCTATGTGATGAATCTCTATGTGTTGGTAGTTGTATCAAGTAAAGCCTATATGATTTTATTGATTTGATCTACTAGAATGATAGGTGATTCCTCGCCTAAATAGTATGCATACTTTAAAGTAAAATGCGTAAAAGGGTAACAACTTATAGGATGATTCATCGACATGATTATATAAATATGCATTTCACTAAGAGAGTGATTCTTTGCCATGTTTTTCGAACCCATATGTTTATGTCCTAGATGGTGATTCCTTATCAAAGCATACGTATATGTATTTTGCTATTTACACGAATTGTTTATTACATCTTCAGGAGTATTATCTCTCATTAGCAGTTTTGTAATGGTTGCCTAACCTACCTATAATTTCATTCTCGAAATCATAAACTTTGATGCAAAGTTAGAATTAGGAGTGAGGCACGAGGAGAAAGAGCCATCCCTCCCTTACCCTGAAGACGGAGGCTTGTCTCTATCGTAGGAGCCATGTATTATTTTGAGTCGTACTTAACCTTTTGGAAAGGGTAAATCAATTGTTTTCGGTCTATTGCCTATTAGGTGATGAACATACCATTTTGGATTGTATGTTACTCTATGTTAATGTTTATGAGGAATGATAGTAATGATTTCTAAATGTATTTTGGACTTTTATACTACAAGGTATAGTTTACAGACTAAACCTCTATATTTTCCGTTGTGATTTTACACCTATATCCCACACTTGCACTTCCATCCGGATGAGGCATGCTTAACCTGATTAAATCCGAGGTGTTGATAGCTTAGCTAGCACCCTTGGCACCATGAAACCTTGCTAGGACCTTTACGCGAGGGAAGGGGCAGCACATGTTGTTTCTGTTTGTTTCACTACAAGGGAAATGACCTTTTGTGATCAATTAATAGCAACGAAAAGACTATTAGCAATCAAAATTGGTTGCTAATAGTCTTTTCATTACTATTAATTGGTCGCAAAAGGTCATTTTTCTTATAGTGTTTCTTTCCTTCTCCTAGAGGCGAAAACTATCAAAAATTTTGTTGCAACTTTATTGAAAAAATTTGGTAAAGAAGATTAATTTCAGAAAATTTTTCTTTATCTGTTGTTTGGATGTGGAGAAAACTGAAAGAAGAAGAGATGTAAAGGACTTTGTGTCACATGACTTGGTTCTTGTGTCTGGTTCTTCATTCACATTCTCAACCGAAGGTCGCATGAGTAAGCTTTGAATTTTAATTTGGGGAGCTCTTGAATAGCATTTCTGAAGGTTCATAAACATGGGTTTTAGTTTGCGATAATAACAAAAAAGAGATGCTACAATTTCTGAATTTTTTTCCACGTCATCGCAACATGAAGGGCTTGTAGGGTGTATTAAATAATAGGGTTACATAGTGGCACGACTCATTCAAACGACAATTATATTAAAGCTCAAAGAGTAATGACACTAAGTCCAAAGAGTGGTTTACTAAAAAAAATATTAAAAACACAAATATAAAAGAGTAAAGAATCTAAAAATAGGTTCTGTTTGGCCATTTAAATTTCTCTTACGAGAATTTTAATTTTTAAAATTAAATATTAAAATATTATATTTTAATATTATTATTATTTTAAAATTTAAAAAAATTAAGAAAAAGTTAAATTATTTATTACAGTCTCTCTTTTTGTGTTTTTAGAAGTCATTTTGTTTTGAAAATATATTTTTAAAAATTTTTTATAAACTAAAATGACGAAATGAATGGTATAAAATTAGAGGCATGCATCACTACTCAAAGCCCAAATTCGTCATTCTGCAATCTCTTGGAGGTCATATTCTGTTTCAATCCATCCCACCTCCCAGTTTCCCGCTCTCCCACCTTCTGTCTCGTTGATTCTGAAGGAGCCAAAGATGCCAAGTTGTATGAACATCTGGTTCATTCTCATGGTTTCGATCCCCATGATTATATCTTTAACAAACCCAAGAGGCGAGAGTGAAAGATCCTCTGCTGCCCTGCATTCCGTTTCTTGTTGGCTTTCTCCTGATGATGAAACGAGCTTAGAGTACGACTTCTACCGCGAGACTTGTCCACAAGCAGAGGCTATCGTGAGGTCCTCCATGGCTCGCATTTACTATAAGCAAAAGGATGTCCCAGCGGCTCTACTGCGCCTCTTCTTCCATGACTGCTTCATTCTGGTATGCGGTCCTTTCTCTTCTTGTTTCTTGTTGGTTCTTGTTAAATGGGTCTTCATTATTTCGCTTTTTCTGCTTTTATCTTGTTCCTATTCCACATACTGTCGGAGTGGTTTCTCATTTTGCTAATTTTTTTTTTTTTCCTTTTTCCGTTTATAGGTCGTGATGTTTCATGAGTATTGCGGTTAGTTTGTTGTTTTTTAATGTGCGGGATTTTTCTTGATCAGGGATGTGATGCTTCGATCCTCTTGGATGACAGCAATGGTGATAAAAACCGTTCCATTGAGAGGCAAGCCGTGCCCAATAAGTCCTTGGAAGGTTTTGATAAAATTGATTTGATCAAGGAGGAGCTGGAAGAAGCTTGTCCAGGGGTGGTTTCATGTGCTGATATAGTTTCTGTTGCCACTAGAGACGGCATTGTTCTGGTCTGTCATTGATTCTTGTTAGTATTCGCCTAAGAATTTTGGTCCCAGGATTTCACAAGTGTTTTTGATATAATGCTTTATAAATGAAACTGTGGGAGAAGTGCAAGAAACAAACTTATGGTCTCTACATTTTTAGGAGTCTTTCAATTGGATTCTAAAGTACATATACTAGAAGGTGTTGAATGCAAATGATCTGAGAATATGTGCATAGTGTTATTTTTCTGTCTTTATTTTTAAAGATTTCTAAAAGTCATTTTTACTTGGGCCACAAGTTCCAAATTTTTTTGCATCTTAAGGATAGGTTTGGATGGTGAGATGAGAATTTTTTGTTTTAGATAAAAGTTGAATAAAATATTATTTTTTAATATTATTATTGTTTTGAGATTTGAAAAAGTTGAATTGTTTATTATATAGCTATAATGCTTTATAAATGAAACTGTGGGAGAAGAAACAAACTTATGGTCTCTACATTTTTAGGAGTCTTTCAATTGGATTCTAAAGTACATATATGTCATTGTGAAGGTGTTGAATGCAAATGATTTGAGAATATGTGCATAGTGTTATTTTTCTGTCTTTAGTTTTAAGGTTGTCTAAAAGTCATTTTTACTTGGGCAACAAGTTCCAAATTTTTTTGCGACTAGGGCGCGCCAAGACTCAACTTATTGCAAACAAGTAATGCCGTTAAACTTGGTTGAGTAGAAGATTTCCCCTTCTTTTTCTGCTTTAAGGACCCAATGATAGTTTACGGTTTTTAAACCCTTTCTTCCACTCCTGAGTGGAGCATAACTCTTCTACTGCTTCTGTTTTTTTATTCTTTAAATTTGTTTCAGTATTTTCCTGTAGTTTTTCTAGGAGTTCTCTGATGTTAAACTGTTATACATCGCAGGCTGGCGGCCCTTTCTATCCAGTATTAACAGGCCGCAGGGATAGCACTAGTTCATACTATCAGGAAGCACTGGCCGGGATTCCAAGACCTGATGATGATATAACACAGACACTTCACCTTTTTTCCCGAAGAGGTTTTGATGAAAGAGAAACAGTCAGTCTTCTAGGTACTCTCTAGAGCTGACTTCTTTTTTTCTTTCCCTCCCCCCGTTCATGGAGTTGAAAGATACATTGGATATTAATTATAAGTTTGATCGTTCACTTGATCATATGAAGGAGGACATAGCATTGGGAAGATTGGCTGTGATATCATACAAAAACGAGTCTCTGACTTCAACGGGACAGGGCAGCCGGACCCAAGTATATCTCCTGATTTGATCAAAGAGATTATACAGAAGTGCCAGGGTGGCAATCAGACCACCAGTCACCCTCCTCCTTCACCCTTGACATCATTGGAAATGAATGAGTCTGCAGTGAGGTTATCGAACTTACAGACATTATCATCTTCGATGTCATCTGGAGTAGGTTTTGATACTCACTACTACCGGGGCTTGTTAAGGGGGAGAGGACTCCTCTTTTCTGATCAGCAATTGATGGCTGAAGAGAAGACAGCAAGACTGGTGAGGGCGTATGCTTCAGATGACGGATCAACCTTTAGAATGGACTTTGCCCGGTCATTGATGAAGATGTCAAGCCTTAGTGTTCTGACTGGAACTCAAGGTCTGGTTCGTCGGAACTGCTCCTTGGCTTCCTAAGTGATAGTCTAACCACAAACTCCTTAAATTTCCTACATTCTTTAATATCAGTCTGAAAGGGCGTACTATCTTCTCATAAGTTCTATATTTGACTGAAGATGGAGTTTCTTCTGCATTTCGTGCCCGTGATGGTATCAGTCTTTTCACCATGGGATAGTCGCTGTAATCAATATTGTAGTTACAACTGCATATAGATACGTTTTGGCTGTTAAGGTCTTTAGCCAAGCATGCATTTGCAAAATGGCATAGATCTTGGTAGAGAGAAAATATGGGTACAAACCCTCAGCTATCATGTAATTGTGGGTTTTGTGTTGTTCTGGTTTGAATTGGATTGGTCCCATAAAACATTCTTGACATGCTGAGATGGGGGTCATGGTAGTTTTAAGTATAGTGTATACGAGGTTTATGCCATTTGTTTTACTGAGAAAGCTTCTGTCTCCATACATATGTTTATTTATGTACTTATTATGCAATAATCTCTGTAGAATGATGCTAACACTTAGGTGTTCAAGACGCAAATGATTATATGTACCATTTGCCAATTGCATATAAAACTGTGATAGCCTTATTCTTCAACCTTTCAACCTAGGGTTTATCTGTTACATGTCTTTTGGTGTCAAGCATTTTGATACTATTGAGGTTGAAAATGGGGGATTGTAGAAGAAAAACACAAGGTATTGAAAGGTTGATTTAAAATTGGTTTAAATCTTTAGGTACCGCGCAGAACTTTTCACAGATAGTGCCATAGTGGTATCTTCTACTAGTGTTTTCTTTATGGGCAATGCTAGTGCAAATGAGTTTTTTTGTTTTTCTTTTAAGTATTTTTTAAATGTCCTTAACTAGTAAGAAAAATTTTTAAAAAATATATAAATTCATTAATAGTCACTTTTTTAATCATTAAAAAGAAATAAAATAAATAAAAATATATGAGTTGACACATTTAGTGGGCATATCTGAGAGTTATACCATCATTTAAAACTTTCTCATACATTATCAAAAATTTTTATAACTAAACAAGACCTTAATATTCAAGGTTTTTGAATTCAATTTGGGCATGGTTAGTGTAAGGGGATTTTTCCTCTCGGGCCAAAGGCCCAAAAGATAAGCCCAAATATGGAGAGTTTAGCTCACCAGAGCTCAGCCTGTGGTCATAATCGCGCAGGAAGACCCCCAAAATGCAAGGAGGGGATACCTCACCTCGACATCCCCTTACGACACCTAACCTCAAATAGCATTGTACAAGTAGGTAGACAAGAAACCCAGCGAGCCCTTGCTTTGCTTACGGACAAAGAAGGAGGAGCCTGATGGCTTATACCCACAGGATGGAAGGGACAAGGAGCCAAGCCACATTGATTGCGCTACCTCAAAAGTCACGCCGCATTAATGAAATCTTACTGAAGGAAATGGTGAGTGGACACATCCCCCTGATACGAAGTATGGATAGTTGACTCCCAGAAACTTGGTATAAAAGGCAATCCCCAGATACAAAGAACTCTCTACTCATTTGCACAAAATGTTAAGAGAATACTGATTGAGCTATAATATTATGATTATTTTGTACTTAAATTCGAGTTAATCATACTTTTCTTACTAGTAATTGAATGAGTTAGGCCTCGATAAATCAATTCTAACTCAATTGATAACAGGCTAATCTTATGATCTCAATCTCTAAATTATTACATGAAATTGAGGAGGTTAATTGTTTTGCATATATGCAGGTGGCCATGAGGAAATTTTAAAGCTCAAATTAATTCCCTACATTTTCAATCTCATTTTTTGAATTTGACGAAAGAGGCACGTAGCCCCTGCATCTTCATCATTTCGGAATGCACCTCAAGGAAGCCACATGGGCCCAAATTCACCTCAATTTTGGTCATGAAAATAAGGGAATTACGGAAAAAGGCATGCGTTTTGCCTTGTCTTCAATGGGGACTACCTTTGGATGCATGCAGGACACATATGAAGTTGACTCTTTTGACTCTACAAGCTGGTTTGTCTTCAAGTGGATCCCACAAGCACATTTTGACTTTCCAAGTCAATCTCATACCCTTGCTACTCACCACACCGAACTTGCATCTCAATTCTTGCGTCAACTTACATATGCTCTTCAATTTAGATGGAAGTGGACCCCGAATGGTCTTGACTCTTCAACTTAAATGGAAGTCCCCTGCATCCTCATCTTTATTTCGGAAACTGCATCATGCCCCTGCTCCATGCCTACATCAAAAGCACATTACAAAACATAAATCACACTCGCACCTCACGAAAGCTAAACACGAGCCCTATTCCATTGCAACTATTGTCTTTCCCTTCTTGGACATACAACCACTGCTAGGAGGAAAAGCATGAGAATTTCTTTCCACTTTTGATCCTTGGATGTAACTCAACACTGCCATGCACCCCTACATCTGATGGAAACACACTTCACTCCAGCTCCATTTTCGGACTCTGTTGATCTAAGTCATAGAAAGACAATGTTTTTGTTACCTGAAAGGTGGGAGAAAATGCAAGGAGGGAGCTCTCATTCGGTGGTTTTTGCTAGAGAGTTTATCCAACTCCCAAGACCAATTTTTCTTTTCTATGTTTTCAGTTTTTACAGTTCCTTTGCTTTGTGTTTGATTCAAGCTTTTATTTATATTGCACTTACATTTAAATTGTTTTCGTTCAGTTTGTTTATAGTTGCAGCTAAATACCTTCAGTAGTTATTGTGTTTGGATTCATTTTCGATAGTATGCAATTTTTTCTCCAGTAATTTTCAATTATCTTCGTGCGTATTCTTGCTTGATTTACATTGGTTGCTTGGGATTGTCTGGGCCTATACATAGGATTATCTTCATTGGTGTTGATTAATCTAAATATTTTAATTTTTTTTTGGGTTAGATTGAACTCTATTGAATGGAAAATGGTGACTTTTTGATTTGCACACATGGTATTTGATGAAATGTCCCTTAGAACGTAAGTTTCGTGAACTTTCTTTTATTGTTTGGAAACATTGGATTAGATGATATTGATGAATGTGGTTTAGTTTCATAAGTGAGGATAATCATAATTTAATCAATGCATGTTCACGAATCCACTTAATGTATGTAAGTGATTGAAGTAGCGTCAATGTGCATTAGAGCGAAAATTTCTTACATACTAGCTAAATATTTCCTATTCCCCACTCATGTTTAACACATTATTTTATTCACTTTTCTTGCATATTTTTTTAGCACTCATTCACCATCTCGTGCAAAAGGAAATGAGGGTATTTTTTATAATGTCCAACAATTAATTATCATTGTGAAGATCATTGTAGATATCCTTAGTTAATAATTTTATTTTATTTTTGACAATGAATGAATTTGCATATTAAACTAATCGTTCCTTGAGAAAATGACTTAGGGACTTCCCTATTACTACTAAACAACTCTTATACTTGGGAGTATCTCTTAAAACAATTTTTAAGGTGAGTCAGATACCGACTTAGGCATTAAAGACTCCCCGGCCTCCATAGGCTCCAAACTCTCTATGCTTTCTCTGTGTGTGCAGGTCCAAGATTGAAAACTTGAGTTGCTAAAACCTAACCTAAAGGTATGCGAAACACGATGTTAACAATGGTGCAATCTGTGGAATTGCCATAGACTGCATGTGTCCTCCATATGCCTACAACAACTCGTTCTCAAATGACTCGTAGGCAAGATGAGGCAACGTTAATGAACATGGAAGCAAGATTAGCAGAAACGGAACAATTGGTGGAAAAGTTGACTACTAAGGTGGAGACCCTTCGGAAAGAGAATAAGTTGCTCAAAGGAACCACTAATGAGCCAGGGAATGACGTGGAACCCAGAAATAGAAATCATGTTGTGTCCAGAAACGCTGGACGGGAATGTTACACAGAGGAGGAGAGGAGGAACATGCAAAATGAGTTGCGCAACCTCAAAGGAAAGTACGAGGAAATGGCAAGAAAAATGGACACCTCTGTAACACCCCACCTAATTACCTATTAAGATTAACCTTTAACCGCCCTTAGTTTAAAGGTTATAATTTTGGGCTTTACATATATATATATATATATTTATAAGAATTATTATTATATTATTATTTTATTTTTTATTTTGTTTTTAGATAGTTAGACTTACTTAGACTATGTCACTTAGTGTAATTAATTATTAAGTTTGAGGGTTAAGACTAAGTGATTTAGTGAAGCAAGTTCATAGTGATTCTCTTAAGGTCCTTAGAACTTTAGAATATTAATGGGCCAAGACTTAGAAGCCTTAAACCAAGCCTCATAGGAATATCAGCCTTGGCAAAATAGCCTCCGTAAGGGTTGGCCCAAGTATGAGAAAGGCATATGGCGTTTTGGGCCTAACTACCTACGGTCCAATTATGTCAAGGCAAACCTTTCAAACCCATCTTTCTGGATGTTGAGGCCCCTCATAGTCTCTCAAAAATCTGGAACCAATGTCTCCAATCCACTCATACCTAAAGCCCATGAACCATTAACTCACACTCAAGGCCTTTTAAGCCCAACAAGGCCCAAAGCCTCAACTTGTTTTTTTTTTTTTTTTCACTATTCAATTTGAAGCCTAATACACCATACAATTGGTCTCCTCAAACCCATATTATATCCTAAGTGATTATTTGGACTCAAATTAAGTTTTGAATTTGGGTTAAGACCATTAATCAACTTACCCATGATTAGTGATCTTTAAGCCATGTTTTGAGCTTAATTTTCTTTCTTTATGTTTTTTAGCCTTTTGGATCATCTGAAATTTTCTTGTTTTATTATTCAATTGCATCATTCTTAGATTAAATTAAAACCCTAGATAAATCTCCACACATGTCATTAAGAGTATGACATATCAAAATCCCAAAACCACACCAATCGGCACACATGTGTGCTCTTGTGTGCAATGGACTGAACTGCCTTTAGCCCAAACTTTTTGTGCATTTTTTTCAAGGTAACTACAGTCTTTAAGCACCTCATATGATTCCTTTCAAGCCAGACCAAGCCTTGGACATAATTGGTTTCAAGAACCAAACCAAAAATGCCAAACCGATTGCACCCAAAAACTAGTTGGATGGAAACCGGGTTGGTTGCGTTTTAACTTCACTTCTGCACATGCCACCTCCATCACCACCCAATCCATAAGATACCCTCAAGTTAATCATCAGCAATTGACCAGATTTTTCCACACAAAGATGACACCAAACTAATGCCATCAAGCTACCATCACTATGCAACCCCCTTCCCTTCACCTCTTCCCTTTGAGCTGCCACTACATCATCACTTGGCAGCCAAGCACCCACCCTCCACTGGAAAAGCCTTACAAGAGTGACTCATGACCTGTATAAAACAACCATAAAGAGAGGACAAGAGGATGAGTCAAGGACATGATCAAAATTGTCCAAGGATGTCATCCTTGAACCCATCGGCTACCATGCTTGGTTTTATAAAACGTTTCCTTTGTTTTTCTTCAAATAATGCACCATGGCAGAACCTGCACCCTCTCCTTTCATGAAAACACCTGAAAATGAACAAAATCACTTGATTTGGATCACTATTCACCTACACAAGGTGATGCAACCAAGCTGGAAACTTTGCCCCCTTGCACCACCACCCACTTCACCCAATCATCATGGGCTAAGGCCAATGCCCCCTCCTCCATTGCTGCCTATAAAATCCCCTCCATTCCCTCATTTCCTCCACATGTCATATCCAATCTCCTCTTGAGCATTGAGACCATTCTTCCTCCTAAGAGTTTAGACAGAAGCCGAAAAGTGTGAGTGTTTGAGTGTTCTTGAAGTTCTTATGAGTTCTTGTGTTGGAAGCTTTAGTGGGCCACGAAAATTGTAATTTTTCTTACCCTAGATCTTAGTTTTCATGTCAAGTCTTACTTTTAAGTGTTGGAGTGAATTTTTGTTGAATTTAGAAAAGGTTACCATGCTTAAATCAAAACCGGGTTCATTAAGAATGGATTAAGTGCCTAAATTGTTTTAAGTCGAAGTTCTAGCTATGGCATGTTTTAGAATATTTTGATATGATTTTTTAATGTCTTAGAATATCATTTAAGGTTCTATTTTGAGATTAGAAGCATGCCATGATAGGTTTTAATTCTACCTTGTGTTGATCATCAAGCATGCACAGCCTTGATTAAATCATGCTTATTTTATGAGGTTTTGATTTATTTCACCTAGGCTTGATCTGTGATGACCCGCTTTTACGTTTATTTTCACTGAATGATTGTTTTTAATTTAATTAATATCTTGGTTTATTTATTTTAAATTATTGCATTTTAAAATTGATTTTTATTTGTTGGATGTTGTGTTTTATTTAATTAGTTGTTTTACGGTTTTTAATCTCGTTTTCGGTGGATTTGTTTTGCTTTTCGGAGTGAGGATTGGACCTCATTTATTTCCTACATCTTTTCTTTTCCCTTTTTCCTTTTTCTCTTTTTTTCTCTTTTCTTTCCTTTTTCTTTTTCCTTTTCTTTTTTTTTTCTTCTTTTTCCTTTTCTCTCTCCCGTGTGTCGACCCCTCTCTCTCTCTCTCTCTCTCTCTCTCTCTCTCTCTCTCTCTCTCTCTCTCTCTCTCTCCTCTCCCACGCCGGATTCAGCCCCAGCCCCAACCCACCACCGTGTGGCCACCGTGGTCGACACCACCCCCGCCGGTCGAACCCTCTCCTGTCGGCGCACCACCCCACCGAACCCCAGCCCCATCCGGCCAGCCGTTTGGTAGGAAAATGCCCAAGAAACCCCACGATTTTTGCCCCGATCCACCGCCGTCGCTCCACCTCCGGCCACCACCTCTTCACCACTTCATCACCGGTTCCTTGTCGTCCTAACCCACCCATTTCCGGCCTCTAATAGCCACCGGAACAGCTCCCACGAGCTAGCTTTCCATTTTGGGAAATCCGGCCATCAACCACCGTTTTCGCCGCCACCCACGACCAAACTTCACTTCCACTAGCTTTATAATCATCCTTAGACCATTCCCTATCAATCCCGAGCCTTGGTTTGCCCCCGTTCAAAAGTGGGTATTTTACAACCCACGGCCACAGTGAAATTTCACTGTTACGTTGCTTTCCTTCCGCCGTTTGCAACGCCGCAAGCTTTCTAAAAATACCATATAGCGCTGTAAGTATTTTCCAAACTCTAATTTTAGATTTAAATATATTTTGCTCTTACAATAAATTATTGCTGCTGGTTGGTTGATTCCGGACTGAGTCCGAGGAGTTCGGGGGTTGGATGGATTGTGGACGGAGTGCTTGGTTTTGGTTGTTTGTGATTGCTTGATTTTATTTGAGCCATGAGGAGTGAGTTGCATTTTGTGTAGATGTGCATTTTATTTATTTGAGAAAATCCCGTTTTTTGGCGTAAATGGTTTTTGGGTGCGTGTGTTACACGAGCCCAAGCCGGGATGGGTTATTATCTCGATGGAGCTCCTCTGGTCACTTGGGAGTGGATAAAACTGAGTGACATCCCCTGCGACGACCGGATCGTACGATACGGTAACGCTGTCTTGTCGACTCCGTGGTCCTTAGAGTGACGGGGACTAGAGGATGGCCTAGCCAGGTACGCGCGAGGCGCGAGTTTGGGCATCGCTCGTTTAGGTGTCACATACGTAGTCGTTACCTGCGGTGTGGAACAGAGCCAGCGTATGCGGGTGATCCCTAGGGGAGATCATGGTGCATGCATAACAGGATTGTTTTTATGGTTTTCGGATGTGGGCCATTTTCCAGAAAATGGCGATGCTTGGTTTTCGAGGTTTTTGATCAATTTTCTGGGAAAATGGTGGTTTAGGCCATTATCTGGGATAATAGCGAGGCTTGATTTTAAGGATATGTTTTTGTGGGCCAAATGGGTTTTTTGGTGTGCGTGTAAAAATCATATTTTATGGCGCATGTGCATTGGTTTTTATTTCATGCATATTGTTTGAATTTTATATGTTTTTATCTAGTGGTGTTTGGAGTTTACTTACCTGCGGCACCATTTTGGTACCGTAGATTTTGGTGCAGAGATCGAGGATGAGGAGGAGGAGGCTGAGCCCGAGGATGCGGCTCCGCCGGGGTACTGATGTTATGTTTTGTATTTAGTTTAAAATAATATTTGTGTCTTGTAATATTTATTTATGTATGTTCTGAATAGCTTTGTATTAAACAAGAAAAAATTCTGGTACTTAGTTATTGACTTGCTTTTCGCTGCGTATTTCTCGTGCACATTCGTCGCTTTTTCACACACTTGGCACACGTCGATAGGATGATGACCCGTGATGTCATCATCCGGACGTCTCGATTTTCCCGTGTTCGTGCGTGGGGATTTGGGGGCGTCACAGGTGGTATCAGAGCGGTTTGGCTCTGGGTAAAACCACATGTCCCGTAGGTAGTACCAGAATGCTTTTAAAGTTGTGTTTTAAAATTTATGTTAAGTAAAGTTATTTAAATTGTTTTATTTGTTTTATTTTTTGAACTTGTTTGTTTGTTTTTATTTATTTAGTTATGTTTTTGCAAGTTGGTTTCTTTTGTTTTGTGTGATGTGGTGTTGGTCTTTGGTTCTGTTTTTGTTTGTTGTTGGTTTCATTTGTTTTTGTTTTCTGAAAGGGGGTCAAAGGTTGTGGTGGCAGGAAAATGGGGAGGCCAAAGAAATCTACTCAGGAGCCATGGGACAATACATCAAGAGATGACTCCATAGCCCAAGCCATATGGCAGATGACGGAGTTTATGCAGCAAAATTTTAGGCCACAACAGACAGGGCCTTGGGCACAACCAGGGGGACCTTGGCCACAACAAGGGGGTCCCTGGCCGCCACAAGGAGGGCCTTGTCCGCAACAAGAAGGACTTTGGCCGCAACCAGGAGGTCCTTGGCCATATCAGGGAGGGCCTTGGCTTTACCCGGGAGGATCTAGCAGCATGGTGCAAGTCGGATGCACCTATAAGCGCTTTTTGGCGCATAGGACCCCACACTTCACTGGAGAAGAGGACCCGCTTCAAGCTGGAAAGTGGATCAAAGACCTGGAAAGAACTTTTGAGGTGTGTGGAGGTGCAACAGGTACTCTACGCCAGCTATCTATTGCAAGGCACCGCTTTTGATTGGTGGGATACTAAGAGGGTGATGCTAGAAGCAGAGTTGGATTCATTCGCTGCTGTAACCTGGCAGCGCTTCAAGAAAGAATTTAATGACCACTTCTTTCCCGCATCGGTAAGGAAGCAAAAGGCAAGAGAGTTCTCAAATTTGGTTCAAGGAGGCATGACAGTGGAACAGTACGCCCGAAGGTTTATAGAACTTGGGAGCGATTTGCTCCCCACCTTATCGCCACAGAGGAGATGCGAGCTGAGCATTTTCAGGAGGGACTACGCTCTTATATACGCCGTATGGTAGTCAGCCATCGGATATCCACTTTTCAGAAATTAGTGGATGTGGCCACCCTTGTGGAGTGAGAGAATAATCTGAGTATGGGCTCCCCTCCGGGTCATAAGAGGCAGAGTTTTTCTGGTGAAGGAAGCAGTTCGGGTTCGCCTCAGAAATTTGTTCAGCGGACCGGAACTCGACCGCAAGCATCCTCAGGTGTTCACATGGGAGGACGTGTGCCTGTTTGCGGAGTTTGTAATAGAGCCCATGTGGGTGAGTGCCCTTCTGGTGGGGCTCGATGTTATAATTGTGGCCAGGAGGGTCACTTTGCTCGAGAATGTCCAAGAACAGCTCAAGGAAGCCGTGGAGGTAGACGCGGTGGAAGAACAAATCCAAGGCAAGCAGTGCAAGCCTGGGTTTATGCTGTCACACCCGGAGATGTGGATGATGAGGCGCCAGCGACCCATGATGCTGGAGTAATTACAGGAATGGATTAATTTGATTCTATGTTGGATTTAATTTTGGTGTATTTGGTTTCTCCTTTGTGTTTTTTTGTTTTTTTTTTGGATTTCATGGATTGTGTGTTTGGTTCAGGGAGAGTTCGTTTGTATGAGTTTTATGCTTGCACTTTGTTTGATTCCGGTGCTTCACAGTCATTTGTATCTTCCACGTTTGCGCGAATGTGTAATTTGGTCACGGAACCTTTGCCAAAGTCATTGGTGGTGGCTTTACCCGATGGTGAAATGGTATGGTGCTCCAAGGTTGCGTTGGGATGCCCGTTAAATTTTGATGGAAGGTTCTTGGATGCTGATTTGGTTGTGTTTAAGCTGTTGGGTTTTGATATCATCCTCGGAATGGATTGGCTATACCGATATTCTGCGAGTATTAATTGCAGAAGTCGGGTAATTACCTTTCAGCTTCCAGATGGTGATTTTCTGGAATTTGTGGGGAGTAAATTGAAAGAAAAGCCGATAATTATATCGGCAATTCAAGCAAGAATAGAGATTGCATGGGGAGCGGATGCATTCTTAGTTCAGATGGTGTCCACGCCGTCTGAGAAGAAGTCTTTGGCAGACATTCCAGTTGTGGAAGAATTTTCCGATGTGTTTGTGGATGACTTGCCCGGACTACCCCCTGTTCGGGAAATGGAGTTTGTTATAGACTTAGAACCTGGAGCGGCTCCTGTACATAAAGCTCCTTATCGCATGGCACCGGCTGAATTAAAAGAGTTGAAGACTTAGTTGCAAGAGCTGGTAGATAAGGGATTTATTCAGCCTAGTACTTTGCCGTGGGGTGCGCCAGTGTTGTTCGTTAAAAAGAAAGATGAGACCCTCCGTATGTGCATAGATTATCGGGAATTAAACAAGGTGACCATAAAAAATAAATATCCTCTCCCGCGGATCGACGATTTATTTGATCAGCTTCAAGGAGCAGCCGTGTTCTCGAAGATTGATTTTAGGTCGGGATACTACCAGCTGAGGATCAGAGACAAGGATGTACCTAAAACTGCTTTCAAGTCGAGGTATGGGCATTATGAATTTAAGGTGATGCCGTTTGGGTTAGCTAATGCCCCTGCTGCTTTCATGGATTTGATGAATCGAGTATTTCGACCTTATCTGGATTCCTTTGTGGTAGTGTTTATTGATGATATTCTGATTTATTCCCGAGATGTTGAAGAACATGCGTATCATCTTCGTCTGGTACTTGGGAAATTGAGAGAACACCAACTTTATGCCAAGCTTAGCAAGTGTGAATTCTGGCTGGAGGAAGTCAGATTTCTTGGGCATGTGATTTCCCGAGACAGAGTGGCTGTTGATCCTAGTAAGGTGGAAGCCATTTTGTCATGGCCGCTTCCGACTACAGTGCGCAAGATCCGGAGTTTCTTGGGGCTTGCTGGTTATTACTGAAGATTTGTGGAGGGATTTGCTCGCCTATCCGGACCTCTCACAGCTTTGACTATGAAGAATGCAGAATTTGTTTGGTCAAATAAGTGTGAGAGAAGCTTCCAAGAATTAAAGAACAGGTTGACGACGGCACCAGTGTTGGCTCTTCCAGAACCGCATAAGCCATTCGTAGTCTTCAATGATGCGTCTAAGTTTGGTTTGGGTTGTGTCCTTATGCAGCAAGGACGGGTTGTTGCCTATGCATCTCGTCAGCTAAAGGACCATGAGAAGAATTATCCGACGCACGATTTAGAGTTGGCTGCGATTGTTTTTGCACTCAAGATCTGGCGGCACTTCTTGTATGGGGAAGCTTGCGAGGTGTACACTGATCACAAGAGCTTAAAGCATTTGTTTTCCCAGAAAAATTTGAACATGAGGCAGAGGCGATGGCTAGAGCTAATCAGTGACTACCAGTGTGAGATCAAATACCATCCAGGGAAGGCTAATATAGTTGCTGATGCTTTGAGCCGAAAATCGCACTTGGAAGATAAAGCCAAGCCATCGGAATTGAATTAGTTGCTTTGTGGGATGAGAAGGCTCCTTATTGAGAGTTCGCAGCAAGAAGAGATTTTATCTTCAATTCTTGATATTCGAGTAACTGATTTTGAAGAATTGAAGACTCTTCAAAGGAAGGATCCAAAGCTGCTGAATATCAAAAAAAGAGTCAAAAAATCTCGAGGGCCGTTGCATTATAGCATGGATAAAGATGGGATACTTCGGTTCTGAGATCGCAGAGTGGTCCCCAAGGATTCAGAATTCAAGGAGCGGATCATGGCAGAAACTCATGCGGCCCCTTATTCAGTTCATCCCGGCAGTACAAAGATGTACCGGGACTTGAAGAAAAATTACTGGTGGGATGGAATGAAGAGGGATATTGCCTTATATGTTGAGAAATGTCACACATGCCGTCAAGTGAAGGCCGAGCATCAAAGACCCGCTGGTATGCTCCAACCCCTCCCTATTCCTGAGTGGAAATGGGATGACATCACGATGGACTTCGTAGTGGGTTTGCCGAGAACGCCTAGTGGGAAAAATTCTGTTTGGGTGATTGTTGACCGGTTAACGAAGAGTGCTCATTTCCTGCCTGTTAATAACATCGACTCCTTGGGTAAGTTGACACGCTTGTACGTGAAAGAAATAGTGCGGCTGCACGGCATACCAAAGAGTATAGTATTGGATCGAAACCCAGGGTTCACGTCGCAGTTCTGGAAAAGTTTGCAGGCAGCTTTGGGTACTAAGTTGAAGTTCAGTACTGCTTACCACCCTCAGACAGACGGCCAATCGGAGCGCACCATTCAGACCCTTGAAGACATGTTGCGAGCGTGTGTCATGGAATTTCAAGGGAGTTGGGAAAACCATTTGCTGCTCATAGAGTTTGCATATAATAACAGCTTCCATGAGACCATTCAGATGGCTCCCTATGAAGCTCTTTAAGGGAGGAAGTATAGATCGCCCTTGTGTTGGGATGAAGTCGGGGAGAGTAAGATTATTGGACCCGAAATAATTCAAGAGATGCAAAGCCAAGTCCAGATCATCAGAGATAAAATGGTGGCAGCTCAGAGTCGCCAGAAAAGCTACACTGATACCAGGAGGAGAGAGTTGTCTTTTGAAGTTGGTGATTGGGTTTATCTCAAAGTTTCTCCCATGAGAGGTGTTAAGCTTTTTGGTAAAAAGAGGAAACTGGATCCGAGGTATGTCGGCCCTTTTCAGATTCTAGAGAATGTAGGGTCCGTCGCCTATAGAGTTGCTTTGCCAGAATATTTTGGGGATATTCATGATGTCTTCCACGTATCGTCCTTGAAGAAGAGCTTTGGACAGCAAGAGACTCGCTTCATCGACCCAGAGGGTATTCAGTTGCAACCGAATCTCACTTATGAGGTTGTTCCGTCATAGATCATAGATTGGAAGGAGCAACAGTTGAGGTCCAAGACGATACCTTTGGTTAAGATGGCATGGAGAGATCCGTTAGCTCAAGACTTCTCTTGGGAGCGAGTAGCGGACATGAGGGAGTAGTACCCATACTTGTTTGAGTAATGAAGGTACGTATCTTAATCTTGGTCACATATGGTTTATGTGATTTTATGTGACTTGCTTTAAGTTGGTGGTTGATCTTGCAAATTTTGAGGACGAAATTTGTTTTAAGGGGGGGAGGATGTGATGACCCGCTTTTGCGTGTATTTTCACTGAATGGTTGTTTTTAATTTAATTAATATCTTGGTTTATTTATTTTAAATTATTGCATTTTAAAATTAGTTTTTATTTGTTGGATGTTGTGTTTTATTTAATTAGTCGTTTTACGGTTTTTAATCTCGTTTTCGGCGTATTTGTTTTGCTTTCCGGAGTGAGGATTGAACCTCATTTATTTCCTACATCTTTTCTTTTCCCTTTTTCCTTTTTCTCTTTTTTTCTCTTTTCTTTCCTTTTTCTTTTTCCTTTTCTTTTTTTTTTCCTTCTTCTTTTTCCTTTTCTCTCTCCCATGCGTCGACCCTCTCTCTCTCTCCCTCCTCTCCCATGCCGGATTCAGCCCCAGCCCCGACCCACCTCCGTCCGGCCACCGTGGTCGACACCACCCCCGCCGGTCGAACCCTCTCCTGCCGGCGCACCACCCCACCGAACCCCAGACCCATCCGGCCAGCCGTTTGGCCGGAAAACGCCCAAGAAGCCCCACGGTTTTTGCCCCGATCCGCCGCCGTCGCTCCACCTCCGGCCACCACCTCTTCACCACTTCATCACCGGTTCCTTGCCGTCCTAACCCACCCATTTCCGGCCTCTAATAGCCACTGGAACAGCTCCCATGAGCTAGCTTTCCATTTTGGGAAATCCGGCCATCAACCACCGTTTTCGCCGCCACCCACGGCCAAACTTCACTTCCACTAGCTTCATAATCATCCTTAGACCATTCCCTATCAATCCCAAGCCTTGGTTTGCCCCCGTTCAAAAGTGGGTATTTTACAACCCATGACCATAGTGAAATTTCACTGTTATGTTGCTTTCCTTCCGCCGTTTGCAACGCCGCAAGCTTTCTAAAAATACCATATAGCGTTGTAATTATTTTCCAAACTCTAATTTTAGATTTAAATATATTTTTCTCTTACAATAAATTATTGCTGCTAGTTGGTTGATTCCAGACTGAGTCTGAGGAGTTCGGGGGTCGGATGGATTGAGGACGGAGTGCTCAGTTTTGGTTGTTTGTGATTGCTTGATTTTATTTGAGCCATGAGGCGTGAGTTGCATTTTGTGTAGATGTGCATTTTATTTATTTGAGAAAATCCCGTTTTTTGGCGTAAATGGTTTTTGGGTGCGTGTGTTACACGAGCCCAAGCCGGGATGGGTTATTATCTTGGTGGAGCTCCTCTGGTCACTCGGGAGTGGATAAAACTGAGCGACATCCCTGCGACGACCGGGTCGTACGATACGGTAACGCTGTCGTGTCGACTCCGTGGTCCCTAGAGTGGCGGGGACTAGAGGATGGCCTGGCCAGGTACGCGCGAGGCGAAAGTCTGGGCATTGCTCGTTTAGGTGTCACATGTGTAGTCGTTACCTGCGGTGTGGTACAGAGCCAGGGTATGCGGGTGATCCCTAGGGGAGATCATGGTACATGCATAACCTGATTGTTTTTATGGTTTTCGGATGTGGGCCATTTTCTGGAAAAATGGCGATGCTTGGTTTCCGAGGTTTTTGATCCATTTTCTGGGAAAATGGTGGTTTGGGCCATTATCTGGGATAATGGCGAGGCTTGGTTTTAAGGATATATTTTTGTGAGCCAAATGGGTTTTTTGGCGTGCGTGTAAAAATCATATTTTATGGCGCATGTGCATTGGTTTTTATTTCATGCATATTGTTTGAGTTTTATATGTTTTTATCTAGTGGTGTTTGGAGTTTACTTACCTGCGGCACCATTTTGGTACCGTAGATTTTGGTGCAGAGATCGAGGATGAGGAGGAGGAGGCTGAGCCCGAGGATGCGGCTCCGCCGGGGTGCTGATGTTATGTTTTGTAGTTAGTTTAAAATAATATTTGTGTCTTGTAATATTTATTTATGTATGTTCTAAATAGCTTTGTATTAAATAAGAAAAAATTCTGGTACTTAGTTATTGACTTGCTTTTCGCTGCGTATTTCTCGTGCACATTCGTCGCTTTTTCACATACTTGGCACACGTCGATAGGATGATGACCCGTGATGTCATCATCCGGACGTCTCGATTTTCCCGTGTTCGTGCGTGGAGATTTGGGGGCGTCACAGGATCAATGAGCATTAAGAAGACCATGTGGTTGGGATAAGAAAGAAAATAAATGTTTTGGGTGAATTTTGAAAGCATGCCTTTGTGATTTAGGCTAAGAGCATCATGTTTGATTAATGAAAATTAAGGTTTTTAGCCCTGATTAAGTGTTGGGATGAACTTGCTCACCCAAGAATTAGCCTTTAACATATCATTAAGGACTATAGTCATTATTTGTGATTAAAAAAAAATTGTATAAGCATGCATTCATAGGGATCAATAGTTGAAATCACACTTAGACATCAACTAGAGTGCATTCCACGGGTTAGGTATGTTTGAGCTAGTTCCACTTTTAATTTTACAATTCTAAGGGTATATATGGTTTTAGAATATGAAAAATATGAGGTCCATGAAATTTGGTTAAATTTGAGGTTTGTTTGCAAATAGTGAAAAATTAAGCCTCAATGGCAATTTTTAAGAGTTTAAGGGTATTTTCATAAATACACATATTTTTAAACCTTTTGATATGAACATCTTTCGTAGTGGTATAAATCCTAACTTAGTATGAATTTGATTTCAACCGCTACAATATTTCCAAACTCAGGAAGTTTGTAAATTGGCCTCTAACTTATATCTTGATAAGTTATTTATGATTTATTGATAAATGCCACATTCATGTTACAATTGTCATTTTGAACATAACATATCATGTTATATGATACATTGAGTACATACATATACGACATGCGATCTTTTCACCATTTTTAGCATATTGCATAGAAATGTCATTTTCACACGAAAGCTTGCTACATAGGCACTTATCAAGAAAATAATTTTTTTCATGACCCCAAAGGCTAGGATTGAGAATTATCCTAGTGTAACTCCTTTGTCCACTTTGGAGTATTTAAAAATAGAGTGATAAATACTGGATTGACGAAGAATAGTCAACAGGCTTTGAATGAGTTCTTTTTAAAAAACACCGGAGTGAAGTCAAATGTTATGACACTAAGGTTGGTGGGTTACATGTTATAATGTTATGATGTTATGTTATATTACCAATGCATTGGGAACAAGTCTGCAGACAATGTAGTTTCAACATAAGTTGTACTACAGTCACCAGCAGGTACTCACAGTGTATATGAGGAACTGTGACCATACCATACATTATGATGTTACAATTAAGTATGGATTGCTAATGATGATGAAATGTTATGATGTTTTTGCCAATGGAAGTGAAAATGTTTCCTATAAGAAAATGTCTCTCTGTTTTTTTGGAAATGTTGAGGAATCTGGATGGGAGATATACACTGATTTTTCTACATGGTATGCATTTCATTTTTATCATTCATCATGCATAATTTATCTTTAAGCACATTAGTTTTCTAACTTACTGAGATTTCAATTAAATCTCACCTCTTGTAGACCCACTATCATTCTACTCGAAATGATAGAAGTTGTGTTAAGACTCATCGAGGATGGACTAGATGGACTAGTGAATCCCGCTGATTGAAGAGGAGTCGAACCTCAAGAAAAGACTGAATCTCATCTTAATGTTTATAGCTCTAGCCCTTCGTGCATTAGAATGCATGAAGTAGTTGATTTAGCTTTGGAGACTTCTTATCATAATTAACTGTACTAAGATTATACTACTATTTGGTTTGAACTTATGATGGTTATGAATGAATTGTGATGTTTTAATTATTCTGGTATATGTTTTATTTAGTCACCCTTAATCCACTGTGAATATTGCATTATGCTAGTTGCACGTATAGGATACATTGCATGTTAACTGTCATGTATGAGGGTATATAACCTTGTGTTACATGTCCCAACGCTCTAAGCCTTGGTTCCATCCCAAGCGGAAGTTGGGGGTATCATAGCTCTCATTCCCTTCCAAAGTCTCACATTCACGTGCTTATGGAAAATGGTGGTTTGGTTCTCTCTCTCTCTGAGAAACCCTAACCTTATTGAAAGTGTGTGTGTGTGAAAGAACTCATGAATCTGAAACCTCATTCGTGTTCATCTCTTTGGGCGTGTGTGTGGGTGTGTGGAATGAGTGAATGATCCTTACCTCGTGTGCTCCTTGCCCTTCAATGGCATTCCTACTCCTTGGTGTACTCAAAATGTTGGTTGGAGGAAGAATGTGAGTGTGTGTGTGATGCTTGGATGAAGAGAAAATGTTTGGAAAGGTAAGAGAATGGTGTAGTTGTGACACAAGAGAAGAAAATTAGAAAAGTGACCAAAGGACTCTTCATTTTTGGCCTCTCCCTTCTTATAGGCACCTCCTCGTTATTTGGAAAGCCAAAAGTCATGGTGCATGGATGCCACTTGGCATCTTGGCAGAATGTCTGTTTATCTTCCTCACGATGGAGTGGTGTTAGGAAACCAAAAGTCTTTTGGACAAGTGGTGTGAGGCTCACCCATCCGAAACCGTAATTTCCATCTATGCCCTTCTTCATGGGTCTAGGTTCATTGAACTTGGTGGCAAAAAGGTCAAACTCAAACCCTAAGTCAACCTTGGGCAACTACACGTGTGCATGCTTTCCATTTGGCAAGTGAGGCGTGTGTGTGTGGTTGCCAAAAATCCTCTCATCTTTGCAAGAAAACCTTTCTTCTTCCTAGATCTAGGGTAGCGTGTGGTTGATTCCCTAAGTGGGTGAGTGGCGTGTACAAGACTCCTTGCCCTAGCCGATCCGATTCTCTCTCTTCCTCTTGTCTCCAATTCTCTCAGGATAATTCTAAAGTCCTCAATGGACGTGCTTGTGTCATTTCCCAAGCAAACCTTTCCTTTTCCCAATGGTTCTCTCTCTAGGGTTTCCAAGTGAGTAACAAGTGGCAATGTGTGAGGGAGAGTGTGTATGTTGGCTGAAGCCTAGGGACTAGTTGCATACTAGGATGTATTGTATATTAACTATCATGAATGGGAGTATGTAACTTGCATTGCATGTCTCAACGCTCCAAGTCTCTGTTACATCCCAAGCGGAGGTTGGGGGCGTCATAATAATTCCTCATGTCCAGAGGACAAATGGATGGTCGAGATCAAAGATCTCTCATTCAAGCAAGACATAGGTCAAAAAAATATCAAGACTGTAGTCGGTAGTATCATCATATAAAAGGCATTGGACAAGACTCAGCATCTCACTTTTGAGATCATAAATTTTTATCTTCGAAGTCTTCAAGGAAGCAAGGAACTCAAGAACTCCACCATTGAAGGATCGGTGTCAATGCAGCTTTAGTATTAGAAATACTTTTCGAGTAGGTTCACTCCTATGACTATACTGGGAATATTGGGTAAATGTTTGGAAGTATGTTCAAGATTTTGCATATTCTTTATGTAATCCCTTTTATTAGATGAAAGTGCATCTTTTCCATTATTTTTACTAGTTATCGTTAAGATGTGACACTAAGATGTGATTTGAGATGATGTGGTCTAAAGTAATGAGTTACCCAAGTGTCCTAAATTTAGGAATTAGGTTGAGGATTCCTGGTACAATTCTAGCTGCATGTTGCCACGAGTTTCATACGGGTAGAGGGATTCCTCTTGATAATCGAGGTGAGACGTTTCCATATTGGCCTTATGTGATATTGCAAGTAGATAAAGTCTATGTGTTGAATAGTTGGGGTGACCTTCATTATGTTGGACTGGTAGAGAGATTACCCTTGTCCAATGGGTAGAGTGATTCCCCTTCTGTTTTTGGTGAATGAGTTCAAGTGTTGGCCAGATAATGAGACTCCTTATGCCAAACAAGTGGAGTGATTCTCGTTCGTAATATTATGATTAGTACTTGTTAATATATGTGTTTTGCTCAAGAGGGTGATTCGTGCTCATGCTTATGTAACGTTTGATTTGCTCAGAGGGTGATTCCTCACCATGCCTTGAAATACATGTGTTTTGCCCGAAGGGTCATTCCTTGCCATATGAAAAATATGTGTATCCTCAACTTGATTTACATGAATTGGTACATGCATATTCATTGCCGTCATTTCTCATTATTAGTACTGTCATGAGTTTTCATGAGTTTTCACTTGTTGAGATTTCATAGAAATCTCACTATGGTGGTCTCACCTGCAGTTTTTTTCATCTAAGCCATAGACCTTGATGTAGATGTACCCCAAGAGAATTATCTTTAGGTAGAAGGACCAACCCAGCTTGAAGAGTGGCAATGGTTGTTTCTTGTGGTAGTGAATAGTGACCTTGGATGGAGGAGGGCAGTGTCTGACTAGCTTCTCAACAACCTTCCAACAATGGTGCAATGTGCGACAATGTGTAGGGGCAGGCTTATGGTGTGTAAACAGTGAGGAGCTTTCAGTGGCTTGTTTGGACATGCGCTAGTACCTGGCTGTAGTGGGGGGGTTTAGGGTGGTTCACAAGAAGGGCTTTCGATACTGCTTCAATGTGGGGCCTTTCACTGTGGAATGTGGGAGGTAGTGCGCCTGCTTGCTGGGTGGACATCCATGGAACCTTGTTGGTTGTATGGGAATGATGGGCCCCAAGGTGGGGCCAAGTCGTAAAGATCCTTTGTGAGTTTCAGAATGGGCAATTACAAGATCAAGAGCTAGAAAGATGAAAAAAGCTATGCAAGGATGGGTGAAATCCACTTGAGACGTGTTTAGTAAGAGCCCAACATTCAACATGGGCTTGAGAGGAGGAGATCTAGTTTTCATCCACGTGATACACTATAAAAGACACGACATGGGCTTATTGTTATTGAAGGCTTTGGACTTATTTATTTCATTAAAAGAACTTATTTTATTAGTTTAGAATAAGTGGGCTTGAGGATGTCAGCCCACACATATGTCTTATTTCTAAGGAACTAGGGTTTTTGGGAAGGCCTTTTATTTTGGCCAAGGGCATATTTGGAAAGTTATTATTTAAAGTAAACTAGGGTTTTAGAAGTACTATAGCCCGGGCACTGTTTACGCTATAGTACCCACTTAGAGTTTTGGGGATTGTTATTTAAACCACTTGTAACCTCATTTGAGGGGGAAAGACATTTTTTTATTGAATTTTCATTGTGAGTGAGTTTTCTCCTCTTGTTCTTAATTGAACTCTTGAACTTATCAAAGGTAAATTACAACATTTGTGGCGTTCATCCTTATAATTTGGGTTCTTGAGACCGGATTTCATTGGGTCTAGATTTTAATATAATCTAGGTTCTTGAAACGAGATCTCAACGGGCCTAAATTCTCCATCCATAGACTTGAGTTTGACGTTCTTGGGTTTGTTTTTCCAATATTGTTGTTGGGTCTCAAAGCGAGTCAATTGGGGTTCACATCATTTGGTATTCAGAGCAAGGTTTCCAATCAGGTCTGATTCTATCTTTTTATTGATTGTATCGTTAATTCTAGGGCTTCACTGTTCTAGGATTGTAAAAAAAAAAAAAAGCACAAAAATTCGTTTTTCCTAGGACTGCCAAAATTTGCACTATCTAGAGTTTGAAATTTCTAGGGTTTCATTGATTTCCTTGTCAATTTGTATGTGTTTGAATTCAATTGTTTGATTATCACAATTGAATATTCCTGATTGTGGTTGAATTGTTGAGAAAAGAAAAGAAAAAAAAAAAAGAAAGGAAAGGAAAAGAAAAGAAAAGAGAAGAAAAGAAAGGAAAAGAAAAGGAAAAAAAAAGGGAAAAAAATTCGAAAAAAAAAAAAAGAGAAGAGAAAGAAAATGATTTTGGGTATAGCTTGTTTGAAATATTTTGCCATATGAAATTGAGTGACTTGGCATTGATTGAGCCATCTTTAAAGGGGCCGAATACATTTTTTTCTAGTTGGTGTCTTGTTTTGCAATTACTCTTTCCCTCGTATAATTTTCTTGATTCTCGTGTCATTGTTGTTCCTTCCATGTTTCTCTTATTTTTGTTTATTGGATCTAATTGCTAGTTGGGATTAAACAAGGTTGCTTTGTCTTGATTGAGTTTAATTAGTTCTGAAAGAACTTGAGTGGAAAAACTCTTGAGGTAAAAGGCAAGAGAGTGTGAGATCATTATCAGAAAAGGGTCAATTTAGAGTTAAACACGAGTGAAGTGCCATTATTTGAGTGTAAACACGTAAGGGAGAGCGTGTGAGGTCTTTTTCCACTAACATTCTTTTTTGTGCAGCACATACGATGTCTCATTAAAGTGACTCATAACCAAAGGAGATGTCAGACAATTCATTCTTTTTGTTGCAGTCCATGTAACAAAAGTTTGAAAGGTTAAATTTGAAATTGGGGGAAGTGAGGGATAAGATAGAACAACAAAGTGCATTGATTAGAAATTTGCAAAGTGGGAGAGATAGGAGGAGACGTGAGCCTAGTATTGAGAGCAGGTATAATAAGAATGAAGAGTATGACGAGTCTCTTGTTGTTAGGCGTGCTCCCAATACAGAATTTAAGATGGATGGTATAGAGCAGCAAAGAGAGAATATTTTTCGTACTAGATGCCACATCAACAACAAGGTATGTAGTATGATTATTGATAGAGGGAGTTGTACTAATGTTGCTAGCACTACTTTAGTTGAGAAATTGAATTTACCTTCTTTGAAACACCCTAGATCATACAAGTTGCAGTGGTTAAATGATTGTGGGGAGGTTAGGGTAAATAAGCAAGTGTTAGTATCTTTTTCAATTGGGAGGTACAAGGATGAGGTACTTTGTGATGTAGTGCCTATGCATGCTGACCATATTTTGTTGGGGAGGCCGTGGCAGTGTGATAGGAGAGTGATCTATGATGGGTTTAGGAACATGTACGGTTTTGAAAAAGATGGAAAAATAATCAAACTTGCTCCTTTAACTCCAACATAGGTCCATGAGGACCAATTGAAGTTGAAAAGTGAGGTTGATCAAAAAAGAAAGAGAGAAAATGAGATTGATCAAAAAAGAAAAAGTGAAAGTGAGATTGAGATTGAGAAAAAAAGAAATAGTGAGGCCAAAAGCTCAAGAGAAGGAGAGAGTGAAAAGAACAAAGAGAGTGAAGAAAAAATAGAGAGAAAAGAATAAAGAGACTGAAGAAAAGAGAGAGAGAGTAAAAAGAAAAAAGAGAATGAAAAGGAAAAAGAAAGTGAAAGAAAAAAAAGAGTGAAAAGAAAAAGGAGAGTGAAAAGAAAAGCAGGAGTGAAGAAAGTGAGAGAAAAACAAAGAGAGAAGTGAGTTTTTATGCTAAGGCGAATTTTACTACTAATGGATTTAATGAATCTTTGCCTAGTATTGTTATCTCTTTCTTGCATGGATATAAGGTCGTAATTCCTAGCGGAGTGTTTAGTGGATTGCCACCTATTAGAGAGATAGAGCATTACATTGATTTTATGCCAGGTGTGACAATCCCTACTCGACCTTTCTTTGAAGAACATGAGTCCTTGACGCACTTGAAAGGACACTGTAAGTTGAATAGAATACATGCCAAATGGGTACAATTCATTAAGACATTTTCTTATGTAATCAAGTACATACAAGGTAAGGAAAATTTTGTGTTTGATACTTTAGCAAAAATGTGTGTTCTTGTCATCATTTTAGATACAAAATTATTGAGATTTGAATATGATAAGAAATTGTATGTTAATAATGATGGTTTGGCTGGTGTGCATAGAGTATGTGAGATAGCATCGTTTGCTCATCTCTATAGACTAGATTGGTACTTGTTTAAAGATAATAGATTTTTTTGTGCCTAATAGTTCTATGCATGAGTTGCTTGTTCTTGGAGCACATGAAGGTGCTTTGTTGGGAAATTTTGGTGTAAAGAGAACTTTAGACGTGTTGCATGGCCATTGGTGGGAGTATTACTTGTCATTTATTGACTTTGCATATAATTGGAATGGTCCATTTGGTGTAAAGAAGAGTTTATGCCTATTGCATGAATATTTTTGGGAGTATGGTTTACCATTTATTGAGGTCACATATAATTGGAGTGATCATTTTGGTATAAGGAAGACTTTAGATATGTTTCATAAACGTTTGTGGGAGTATTATTTTCCATTCATTGAATTGTTGCATGAACATTTACGAGAGTATCATTTTTCATTATTAGAGTTTTCATATAATAAGACCATGCATACTACTATTTCTCATTCGTCTTTTGAAGTTGTTTTTGGCTTTAACCCACTTATTCATTTTGATTTAATGCCTTTACCTGTTGATGACAGAAGAAGCTTGGATGAACATTTCCAAATTCTTAATAAAATTAATAATACTTCATATCTAGTGAATCTTCCAGGTATGTATCATGTGTTTGTTATTTTCAATATTACTGATCCTTTTCCCTTTGATCCAGGTGGAGATTCGAGGTCGAATCCTTTTGAGGAGAGGGGGAATGATGGGCCCCAAGGTGGGGCCAAGTCGTAAAGATCATTTGCAAGTTTCAGAATGGGCAATTACAAGATCAAGAGCTAGGAAAATGAAGAAAGCTATGCAAAAATGGGTGAAATCCACTTGAGACGTGTTTAGCAAGAGTCCAACATTCAAGATGGGCTTGAGAGGAGGAGATCTAGTTTTCATCCACGTGATACACTACAAAAGACACGACTTGGACTTATTGTTATTGAAGGCTTTGGACTTATTTATTTCATTAAAAGAACTTATTTTATTAGTTTAGAATAAGTGGGCTTGAGGATGTCAGCTCACAGATATGTCTTATTTCTAATGAACTAGGGTTTTTGGGAAGGCCTTGTATTTTGGCCAATGGCATATTTAGAAAGTTATTATTTAAAGTAAACTAGGGCTTTAGAAGTACTGTAGCCCGGACACTGTTCACGCTACAGTACCGCGGCTCACTTAGGGTTTTGCGGATTGTTATTTAAACCACTTGTAGCCTCATTTGAGGGGGAAAGACATTTTTTTATTGAATTTTCATTGTGAGTGAGTTTTCTCCTCTTGTTCTTAATTGAATTCTTGAACTTATCAAAGGTAAATCACAATCTTTGTGGCGTTCATACTTATAATTTGGGTTCTTGAGACGGGATTTCATTGGGTCTAGATTTTAATATAATCTAGGTTCTTGAAACGATATCTCAACGGTTCTAAATTCTCCATCCATAGACTTGAGTTTGGCGTTCTTGGGTTTGTTTTTTCAATATTGTTGTTGGGTCTCAAAGCGAGTCGATTGGGGTTCACATCAGTGTACAAGCTGGAACATGGTGGGCAGCACTTGTTATGGCAGTGCACGATGGAGTCTTGTTGTGCTTTAGAGGAAATACTATGAGTCTAAGGAAGAAAGGATCAGCAACTAGCTTAAGAAAATCAACAGGAGCCCTAGGGCTTGAAGAAGTTCATGATACGTGAAGGAGATAGAGGTAGTGTAGGGCTATATTATATGGGAAATGATGTATCCACTAAGGATTCCCATCGACAAAAGCTATCGATTGGATTTTTTTTTTTTTTTTACTTAATAGTTAAAGAAGTGTTTTTAATGACTATTAACTTTTTTAAATGTTTAAGGGATTTAAAAATTGAAAAAAAAAAGTAAAATAAAAAATTACACATTCGGTGGGAATTCTTGATAGATGTAGCATGGTCCATATTATATAAACACAACGAGTCTGATGGGTATTTGAAATCCGATCATGGTTTGGGTCTATATTTTGGGGTCTAACATATGGGTTGGGTCATTTTAAGGGTCCAACGTGTCATGAACTAATTTACTTAACAATCCTAATAAGCCAATCTTAATTCTAAAATGAGCTCAACTTATCCAATAGATACTTTTGGGATTTTAAATAAATTCTTGAGCTATGTGCCCGCTTTCTCCATAAATATTAAAAGGGCTTTAAAACCAATTATTGGGCCAATAAACTTCTATAATCCACCATAATAAATTGTGGGTTGGTGGCCTATTCAAAATTATCCAATAAATCTTATTTAGGCTTAAAAAAATATTAGCCCACTAATACCATCCCAAAATATCCACTAAACCTTAATTGACTTTAAAAAAATATTTTTGGGCCTAATTAATATTTCTACTCAACCTCAATAAATAATAGTTTGTGGGTTTATTTAATATGTCCCATTAAACTTAATTTATGTCCTATAAAAATATTCGTAATCCTGTTAATTTTGTTAATATTGGGTCAGGGTATTACACAATGCCACAAGGAGTCGAAATTTGGAAAACATTACATAATGCTCGGACATCTTGGATTCACATCCCTATGCATGAAGTGGCTCTTTCCAGATCAAGTATTTCGTCAATGTCCAGATTTTGCATGATGAGGTTCGGATGTTAGGATTTATATCCAAACTTAGTTTTTATTCTAACTTGGAATTTTCCTAGTGTCGAATCCTAGCAATGATCTAAGTGAATCATTAGTCCTTGTGCCCAAGGACTTTGTGAATCAATATTCTTGGGTCAAATAATTTTACTTATAAACCAGTATGGTCAGACAAACCAAAACCAAAGGGTCAGGTTGGGACCAACACTTTATTTCATGAACTTAATATGTATGTTAACTAATTGACTTTTTTTTTTCTTTTTTATATGTGATATTTTATTTTTTGGAGGAAGTTTGAAGTTCTGGGGAACCATGTGACAGTACTTGATTAAGATGAGCATAATGCACTAGCTTATATTTATTGACGTTGCACCTTGTTTATATTCATTTCTGAAATTTATTTTACATATTGTATTTAATTTTGTGTTTTAGTTTTTTATACTTTAAAAAAAAAATGGAGGTGGGGGCAACCAGCATAGCAACCCTCTTTTGGCGTGACTATAGGAGCACCTCTCCATTGCGAAATGTCTGGTTTGAGCCATAGTTACTGCCTTAAGGACGAGCTTGTCACCATAGCACTTCCAAAGTATTCAGCTGGTTCAAAACCCATCTCATAGTCCAAAAGTTAGGCTTTACTACTATAAGTGGTTTCAACTTATGTTTTGACTCGAACTCCTGACCTCGAAACCATGAAATACCAACTCATACCAACTGCGCTACCACATTGGTGATAGTTTTTATACTTATTGCTACGTATTGTTATGCTTATTTGTGCTTGGATTTGGCTGCTTGTGATGACCCGTTTTCGCGTGTATTTTCACTGAAATTGTTGTTTTATTTTAATTAATATATTAGTTTAGTTATTTTAATTTATTGCGCTTTAAAATTGATTTTTTATTTAATTGATGTTGCGTTTTATTTCTTTTAGTTTTTTTCCTTTTTACGGTTTTAAATCTTGTTGCGGCGGTCTAGTTTTGTTTTCCCGGAATGAGGATTGGACCTCATCTTCTTTCCCTACACCTCTTTTCCTTTTTTCCTTTTTTCTTTTTCCTTTTTCTCTTTTTCTTCTTTCTTTTTCTTTCTTTTTCTCTTTTTTCTTTCTTTTCTTTTTTTTTTCTTCCCCTTTCCCCGCGTCGACCCCGTCCCTCTCTCTCTCCTCCTCTCCATGCCGGAACTCCTTCCCGCCCTCGAACCGCTGCCGTCCAGCCACCGTGCGGCACACCGCCCCCACCGGTCGACTCCCCTCCCTCCGGCGCACCTCACCACCGATTTCCAGCCCCATTCGATCGGCCGTTTGGCCGGAAAATCCCTTTAAAGCCTGCACGGTTTTTGGCTCGATCCGCCGCCGTCGCTCCACCTCCAGCCACCATTTCTTCACCACTTCATCACCGGTCTCTTGCCGTCCTAACCCACCTATTTTCGACCTCCAACGACCACCGGAATAGCTCCCACGAGCTAGCTTTCCCTTTTGCGAAATCCGGCCTCTCTCTGGCATTTTCGCGACCACCCACGGCCATCCACCACTTCCAATAGCTTCACAATCATCCCTAGACCATTCTCTATCGATCCCAAGCCCTGGTTTGTCCCCGTTCAAAGGTGGGTATTTCACAACCCACGGCCACAGTGATTTTTCACTGTAACGTTGCTTTGTCTCCGCCGTTTGCAACGCCGGGTGTTTTCTAAAATTACCGTATAGCGCTGTAAGTATTTTCCAAACCCTATTTTCAGATTTAAATATATATCGCTCATTCAATTTATTTTATCTGCTGGTTGGTTGATTCCGGACTGAGTCCGAGGAGTTCGGGGGTTGGATGGATGGAGGACGGAGTTGCTTGATTTATTGTATTATGGTTGGTTGTTTGTTTTGTGCATTGATAATTGCATTTGCATGGTGCATGCACATATATTTTATTTTATTTGAGAAATCCTGTTTTGTTGGCGTGAATGGGTTTTCGGGTGCGTGTGTCTCACGAGCCCAAGCCGGGATGGGTTATTATCTCGGTGGAGCTCCTCTGGTCACTCGGGAGTGGATAATACTGAGTGACGTCCACTGAGTTGTCGCCGGGCGACGACGGGAGCGGGGCTAGAGGATGGCCCGGCCAGGTATGCGCTGGGCGCGAGTCTGGGCATCGCTCTACTCACCGACTCCGTGGCCCTTCGCTGGCGAGGGCTAGAGGATGGCCTGGCCAGGTACACGCGGGGTGCGAGTCTGGGCATCGCTCGTTTAGGTGTCACATGCGTAGTCGTTACCTGCGGTGTGGCACAGAGCCAGGGTGTGCGGATGATCCCTAGGGGAGATCATGGTGCATGCATAACCGGATTGTTTTTATGGTTTTCGGATGTGGGCCATTTTCTAGGAAAATGGTGGTTTGGGCCATTATCTGGGATAATGGCAAGGCTTGGTTTTAAGGATATGTTTTTATGGGCCAAATGGGTTTTTGGCGTGCGTGGTAAAAATGTGGTTTTGCGGGACATGTGCATTGGCTTTTCTTGCATCCATGTTGCTTGAGTTCTATGTGTTTTTATCTGGTGGTGTTTGGGTTTTACTTACCTGCGGTACCATTTTTGGTTCTGTAGCTTTTGGTGCAGAGTTCGAGGATGAGGAGGAGGAGGCTGAGCCCGAGGATGCGGCTCTGCTGGGTTGCTGATGTTATGCTTTGTATTTGATATTATATTATATGCGTGTTTTGTAATATTTTATTTATGTACGTTTTGGAATAGCTTTGTATTAAACAAGAAAAATTCTGGTACTTAGTTATTGACTTGCTTTTCGCTGCGTATTTCTCGTGCACATTGTTGCTTTTGCACACACTTGGCACACATTGTTAGGGTGGTGACCCGGGATGTCATCATCCGGACGTCTCGATTTCCCCGTGTCCTTGCGTGGGGATTTGGGGGCGTCACACTGCTTCTTGATTCTATAGTTGGAGTTACTGCCTGTTGGGTTTGCTCATAGGATAGTTGTAGTTTTTTGCCTAGTGGTATTAGAGTTAAGACCTACTAGGTTTTAGTACTTTTAGAGAGAAGATTTTATGCTTATTCGACGATTCGTTGCATTTTTCCATTATTACTATTAGTTTTTTTGGCACCTAAGTAGTTGTTTAGTTTGTTACTTCTGGTTGAGTTGAAACATTTGTACTAAGGGTCCCTATTTTTTCTTGAGGTTGTGACTATGCTGGATTGATGTCATTTGTAGAAGGGTTAGAAAGATGACCATGGAAACTTGGAAAGTTTGCTAATTTTTTAACTATTGTTTGAAGTCTGATATTTTGAGAATATCAAAACTTTTCATTTTTTCCTCTTTGTAGTTTGCTGCATCTTTTCTTTAGAAATCACAGAATCCGTCTTTGCTACCATCGGCTGTAAACTCTCCACTTCATTACTAAGTGATGTAACCTGCTGCAATGCTCCCAAGGCAAATACATAGTGGAGAAATTCTTCACTAACAAAAGGTAAATCAGATTCACAAACAACAGAGTTATTAAAATCGTAAGTGGTACATCGTTCTAGGTGATCGGCTGGCATATCTTTTTGAAAGGCTTCTTCTATACATTGCTTAATAATATCTATCCGAAAACAAGTATTTGGATCTTCTGAAAATTTCATGGCTTGGTAAATGTTGAACATAACCTCTTCCTTATTAACTCCCAATGTTAATTCACCATTTTGAACATCAATTAAAGCCCTTCCCATAGCCAAGAATGGTCAGCCAAGAATTATTAGGACTTCTTCATCTTCTTCCATATCTAACACCACAAAATCAGCAGGAAAAAATAAATTTATCCACCTTTATCAATACGTCTTCTATGATTCCACGTGGATACTTGATGGATTGATTTGCTAGTTGCAAAGAAACTGTTGTTTGTTTCATCTCTCCAAGTCCTAATTTCCTGTAAATAGAAAGTGGCATAAGATTAATGCTAGCACCTAGATCACATAAAACTTTATCAAAAAATGAATTTCTAATAGTGTAAGGCAAAGTGAAACTCCTCGGATCTTTTAATTTTTGAGGTAATTTCTTTTGAAGAATGACACTGCATTTTTCAGAAAGTTTCACTCTTTCAAACTCTTCCAACCTTCTCTTCTTGGAAATGATATCCTTCAGGAATTTGACATAGTTTTACATTTGTTCCAAAAATATGCAA